>NW_024609880.1:98184862-98322760 GCF_016920785.2 Ixodes scapularis | reverse complement strand
CTCGAGCGGCCCTTGGAAGCAAATGGCGGCGCAGCACTGAAATGAGCGGGCCTTGGAAGCGAATGGCGGCGGAGCACCCGCTCATGGCACGTGTCTCGCACGCTTCCACAACAATGGTTGGCGGTACTTGTAAAAAACGCCTTTATCAAGGGGCTTTAGTGGGGTGTAAAGCCCCTTGATAAAGGCGCTTTCACAAGTACCGCCAACCATTGTTGTGGAAATGCGCGACACGTGCCACGAGCGGGTGCTCCCCCGCCATTCGCTTCCAAGGGCCGCTCGAGACCTGGGCCACGTGCGCTCGCGCATTTGGCGCTACTTGCAAAGACAAACGAAAACATCGAGGGGCTTTGGTGGGGTGGCCGAAACATTGGTTCACGGTGGGATGGCTCGAGCACCATCTCGTTCCCCTCGTGGCCTTGCTCGCGCCGCTGCCAGTTGTGCTCAGCTAGCTCAAGTAGCGTGGCCCAGCAAACGGATGTATGCGAGAATGTCAGGCTGGGTATAAATTGTTCTCTGATATAGGGAGATGCGGTTCCGCGGTTGCAACGGGCTTTCGCAATAAATCTTACCAAGAAGGAATCAAATGTTGATTGACGTGTCAATATTCTATCAATAAAATTTTTTTCTGCACTCTCAGTAGACTCAATCTTCCAAGACACCAGTGGAAGCGGACGTCAAGTAAACTGCTTCGTGATTTACGGTACTTACCTCACCATTTTATTGACGACTAAAATAACGTCACGAAATATTGTGTTTCACGGGGTCCGAAAGATGTTGTGAAGGTTGTTACATTATAGTTCCCATTAACTTTCTGGAAAGACTCGAAGTCTTCCTTGAGTCCAACGCCATCATGAACAGTAACTGAAAACGATCCACTATTCAGTCGGTGGGTGGCGAGACGTATCCGCATCTGCGGAGTCATGATCGATGCGTACTCGAAGTGGCTGGAAGTTTACACGATGCCTGCCACGACGTCCGAACACGTCATTGACGTTCTACGGTCTCTTTGACCTACTTTTGCCCTACCGAAAATACTTTTCTTTGATAACGCGCCAAATCTTGCTTCAAATAAAATAAACAAGTTTTTGAAGAAAAAAAAATGAAAGACGTTTACAATCCCCTGTAACGCCTAATTAGAGCGCAGCTCTTGAGGAAAAGGAGGGAAGGTACGGATAGGAGGGTATGCCCCTCCTCCTCATCTGTACCCTCCCCTCTTACCGCTCATTCACACTGGAAGCGGATCCGCGTTCGCAAAGCGGTTGCGAACGCGGTTGTATAAAGATTCAGTGCAATTGCACGCGCGCTCGATGACATCAGGTGCGCGTGCAAATGTACTGAATCTTTATACAACCGCGTTCGCAACCGCTTTGCGAACGCGGATCCGCTTCCAGTGTGAATGAGCGGTTACTCTCCTGCTCGCCTCACAATTAGGTAAAAAATTTACCGCTAAATTTAGGGCAGAATTTTAGAGCGCAGCTCTTAGGGGCCCGTTTCCAGCCTGAGCGGCGTCGCCGTTGGCGTCGGCGTCGCCGTCGGCGTCGCCGTCGCCGTCGGCGTCGGCGTCGGCGTCGGCGTAACCGCGCCCCTCCCTCTCCTCCTCCTCCCTCTCCTTCTCCCCCTCCTCCTCCCCTCCTCCTCCTCCCCCTTCTCCTCCTCCCCTCCTCCTCCCCCCTCTTCCTCCTCCCCCTCCTCCTCCTCCCCCTCCTTCTCCTCCTCCCCTCATTGTCCGTCTTGAGCGGCAAGGAGGAAAGCAGTACGAAGGAGGAGGAGGGGGGGAGGAGAGACGAGGAGGCGGAGGCGAGGGGAGGGGAGGAGCTTGAAGGACGAGGAGGTGGTAAAGGAGAGGGAGGGGGAGCAGGAGGGGAGGAGGACTAGCAGGCATGATCACGAGGGAGGAGGAGGAATATATCCTCCACTCCTCCTCCTCAAGAGCTTTTTCCCGCTAAATTTAGCTGGGAAATTTTTCCAGCTAAATTTAGCGGGAAAAATTTTTTGCTAAATTTAGCGGGGAATTTTCTCGCTAAATTTAGCGGGTATTTTTTCTGCTAAATTTAGAGGAGAAAATTTCGCGCTAAATGTGGCGGGCAAAATTTTCTGCTAACTTTAGAGGGAAAATTTACCCATAATGCAACGCGCGTTGACTTCACAAGTGATGTCACTGCTGAGGCTCGTGACGTCACGTGTGACGTCCTCTATGACGTCACTGGTGCATATGGGACGTTTCCCACGATGGTGTCATACTTGACGTCATGTGTGACGTCATTATGGGAAACGTCCCGTAATGCACCGCTCGGTTACGCCGACGGCGACGCCGCTCAAGCCGGAAACGGGCGCCTTAGAGCTGCGCTCTAAAAATAACCGGCATCAGGCATCACATTAGTGCACCATACTATCCTGCAACTAACGGGCAAGCAGAACAGATGGTGTGCGAAACAAAAAAAAAAAATCCCTTTTGAAGCTTACTGAAGAAGCAGTTCAGTGAAGAATCGCCAGGTTCTTGTTCCAGCAGCACGCGACGGTCTCATATTACACGGAAAAAACACCCACCGATGCAATATTCGGCGGACGAAGAGCCACACCCCTCGATCTCATGATACTATGGCCTACGAACGAAGATCGAGAGACTCCCAGATCGGGAGTAATGGCAGTTTATTCGGTCGGACAATTCGTCTAAGTGACGAATTTCAGCGGAAGCCGGGCCTTCCATGTAAAACTTGAGTAGAAAAAGCTCTATGTTGGTTGACCAGAAGGTGTCATCCCTCTGAATATGTTGGATATGAATGCCCTTTAGTGTAAACATAACTAAATCACAATACTCTCTTTGTGTATTGTGTAACTGCCCTTGTATTTGAAGTTAGGGGGGTGATTTGGACCTTTCACACCAGGCTCCTTTTTCTTATTTTTCGCCTCATACTCCTTTGCGGTTTAAGTATGCTTCAAGAATCTTTTGGAACGGGGACACTTTACGTCAACGAGGCCATTTGTTACAAGTAGTCAATCAGGGAAGGCTGCTAGGAATCCGTCCCTCATATTAACGAATAAGCCGCACTTCTGCATAGTGAAAATTTTCCTCTTCCACGTACAGTTGTAAAGCAGCATCCTCATTGATTCTAAAATGTACTGTTGCGGGTGAAGAAAGTTTTTGGCTACACGATACTTGAAACAAGTCTGGCACTGTACGTTGTGGTTCGACACCCACTAATGTCGTCGTCCTTATAGAGCCTCGTCATTGAATCATTACCTCGAGCCCCCCCCCCCCCCCCTCATATTGCTCTTCATCAACAGTAAGTACAATAGGCTACCGCCGTATTACAATGCAAGAATTGAAAAATTGAGTCGTTCAGTCCTTCAACAAATTTATTATTTATATAATGTTATTAAGTTAAATTACCTCAAGACGATCGACGTCCATCGTCGATCTTCAAATACTTATACCTGTATATAAATTAGACGCACAAGAGTCCGTGGCCGAGTGCATGGTCTAGCGCACACCAGCTCGGAGCACTTGGAGCGAAAGCTCGCGCTGCAGAACCCACCCCGCCCCTGCCCGTTTCGATCTGGAAGAGCATCGTACCGGCGTGCGGTCGCGTATCCCTACTGCGTGGTGCACGTTAAGACCCCAGGTTTGCCGTTGTACCGCACTGGCTAAATTGCTCATCCACAGCTAAGGCACCAGACGCCCACAAAGGCAGACTAAATTCCGGCTCTATAAACATACACAGAACAATTTGCAATTAGACGCATAATAACAAAGAACACAGCGTGCCGCCTCTTTTCTTTGGATGCCTTTTTAAAACCAGCGAAAGCTCGCGCATTCTCTCTTTTGAGACGGTTAGAACGGTCGCACAGAAAAACCCGCGTTTCCCCTACCCGGCCGCTTCCTCCTCTCATTATGTATAGTTGGTTATAACTAAATAAGCTATAATAATGGTGTATTATTCATATTTACTTTCAGTTTCAGTCAGGGAAAAGGAGTTTCGGGGGAGCTAGAGCCAATAAATGATCTGCGCTTAGAGTATCGGCACTCTCTTCCCCGACAGTGTTCTGAACGCCGTCATTTTGGTGCTTGTGCAGAGCAGGTGCAACTGCCGATTGTCATGATTCAAAAGTGCGACATCCTCAGCATTAGATTCGGTGTTAGGAAGCTCATGTAATGTTGCTTTGCTTTGTCTCAATCTGTTAAAAGTGGAGGACGGAAAAGCGTTTCTTGTGATTTCAGATAAAGCTTCAAATAACTGACAACCACAATTTTAAACCACAATACGGCCAAGTGCCGCTACTCTGAAGCGTAGCTTATTTAATGACACTATTCATGCTCTTGTTCAAGAGGCTTGTAATACCTGGAAAGGCCATGACGTAAGCCCCGTGGATTCCACAAGCCACTGCCTTTTGACACCAGCCTCTTCCTCATTGTTCCCGCTTGTGCCAGTAAATTAGCTATGGTTCAGAGTAACGACACTTGGCCATATTGTGGCTTAAAATCATGGTTGCCAGTTATCTGAAGCTTCATCTAAAATCACAGGAAACGCTTTTCGGTCCCCCACAAATGTTTAAACAACCCGCGACAGAGCATTGAAATATTGCATCAGCTTCCTAGCACCGCATCTAATGCTGAGGAAGTCGCACTTTTGGATCATGACGATCGGCAGTTGCGTTTGCTCTAAACAAGACCCAAAATGGCGGCGCCCAAAACAATTTCGGGGAACGGGGTGCCGATGCTTTGAAGCTCATTTAGTGACTCTAGGCGTGAAGTGAACTCGGGTGTATTTTTCCTCTTCGTCTTTATTGTTTATTGATTTCAATCATATCGAATAATGAACACATTATATCACGCTACGCTTGTGTAATTATTTGTCTTAGATTTATTAACCTGACCCAGTACTTCAACCATTCATTTATCGATAGTAATTCTGCCAATAGATTTTTTAAATGTGAAGGTAAAACAACGAGGTAGAGGGGCTTAGAGCGATAAACCGGGGTTCCGGTCTGCACTCGAAAGTGACCCCCATAAGGAGGCTGCCATTGTACGCAAATTTGACCACACGTCACATGACCAAACCAAATACGTGACGTCACAGGAAAGATGGCAGCGCCCATGCAGCGGCTGGCCCCAGCTGGGCCGGAGCTTGTCGGATGCTTTGTTGGTTGTCGTTCGTCTCGGCGAGTTGATTTCAGACGCGGAAGCCGTCATATGAGGCCGGTCGAAAGCGAGTTCAGAGTTCAACGTGGTGTTTGACGTAGGTATAACGTGAAAATACGGAGAAACGGTGTGCATTTCGCTGGTGACCGACCGGGATATTGCCACGGAAGAGACAATCTTACCTACGTTGCTCGGACCTCGGATTGATTCGGATACCGCTAGGATAAAATTTAAGGCGACGTTTCTGTGCTCTCGTTGACCATCGGAATCTTCGAGGTTTGCAGTGAAGCGTGTGCAATATATTTGGATACACAGTTTAGCGACGGAAATTGCGTGAGTCGTGCTTGGCGGTGTGCAATCGTGGTGCAGCTTCGATCAAATGACCGAGGGCTCACTTCGGTTGTGCGGCGCACCGGAAGGCTGCCTTGAAGCTGGTAGTTCCCGTGCCGTGCTGAATGATGCTGTGCTGCTTACAAATTGTTCCGGCGTAGAAGTGCACTTTCACGGAGCACAGGTGTGCGGCGCACCGAAGAGCTGCCTTCAAGCTGGTAGTTCCTGTGCCATGCTTTAGGTGATGCTGTACTGCTTCCGAAATTGTTCCGGCGTAGACGTGCACTTTCACGGAGCACAGGTGTTGCAGTTGGCATTGATCCCGCTGGTCTGTCGCACGTTTCGTCAACACAAACGTTTCATCCACACTCGTTATGCGAATTGCAAGCTGTCCGGACATTTCACCGAGCGTGTTACGTACCCAGCTCACGCCGCTTTGTGGCAACAGTCTGCAGTGGCTCATTACCAAAAAAGTGGTCCCACATCCATTTCAGTTCAGTTCGTCCACGGCAGTCGCCAAACCCCGAAGGAGAGGATTTATTCGGACAGAATGCCACTAAAGCGCAATGCAGCTTCTTCAGTGGTCAGGATAGATTCTCTTCTGCTAGTTTTGTTATACTGTCACGGATCCTTGTTCCAGTCCTATCTTCTATCAATATTCACTATTCTGGGACACTGCAGGTCATGCTCAGCTGTAATCGTGTGTTCAGGTGGAGGTGCTGGGCACTTTACCCGTAGCCCTTCACTCTGTGTGAACCCGGCGGCTCTTCAGCCGAGTTACCCGATAATGGGACACGGCTGGCGGACTATTCTGCGTCTTATACCCCTGTCGAGCCGTAGGCAAAGTCCTGACCCGAGCCTGGCAGAACAACCGCAAGACGACCGAGTACCACAAGGAGTAACCTCGGAAATACACCACGAAGCACCTCAAATCCGAGCCAGTTGCTGCTACCAGGAAAAACCACCGGAATTCGGTCTCCTGTCAGAAAATCCGAAGCTGACTAAGCCAACAATGACAAACCTGTAGCAGCAAACCGTGTCCCCTCCCACCATTGTTTGCATGCCCGTCGCAAATCACACTCCGACGCTTTTTCACGCAAGCTGTATGAAGACGTCAAGGACTGGATTGAACAATATGACAGTGTCGCCCGCCACATTGGGTGGACAGACAACCAGCTCCTGCAGAACCTATACTTCTCGTGGAAGAAACTGCCGGCGCTGGTCTGAGAACCATGGATCCTCCTTAACGTCATGGGAAGTTTGCAAGATCGAGCTGAAGCGCGCATCCGTCAGCCAACATCAACGAAAGAGAGCCGCATTCTTGATTCTGTCCAGGACACTGCCCGAATGAGAGCGCCATCGCACTCGTGGAGGATGTTTTGCGCTTGATCGAGCGCCCACGCCCACGCCGACCTTGATGCTACAGAAGACAAGAACCTAAGAATCCCATGCGCCTCACGTGAGGGACAACACCTTCGCCAGCCTTGTCCGCAACCCCCAACAACAGTCGAAGTGTTCATATCACTGAGGCTTCCAACATAGAATGTGCACTGCATGCCCGAGCCTGCCACTATGAACAACTTCCCGGCGTCTCGACACTCGAGTTGTCCAGCTACTACTTCGACGCCAGCCTCCCAGGCATCCACGACATCACCCACGACGTTGTCTGGGAGGAGATCAGGAAGCTACTTCCTGCCATCAGTTGCCCGGCTTTTATTTTGATTGCCGAGATTGTTTCGGAACAAGTTTGACAGGTATTTCAACTGAGACTTCTGCGAGCGAAGCGGCATCTGACAAACCAAGGGCAACTTACACCACAATGGCACGACGATCGCCACCGGCTGCCCCTTAGTATTCAATGAGACACTCTAATGCCGAAGCATTCCCGACATTGTGTGTAGGACTGTGCTCAACAAAGTACACCGAGGAAAACGTAGGTGATGCGAATGTGCGACCGAAAACCACTTTGCTACCACTGCATGAAGCCGACCATGTCTACCAAAGCAGCCCGTACCAATGAATTGGTCGGCGAGGGTTCGTGCCAATCGACCCTGAATTACGTCTCGAGGAGCGACCACGGGAGATTAAGGATTACCTTCGGCGACCTTTGTCCCTGATGCCGAAGGTGCTGAATCGAAGATTCTGAATCCCTGATTACCCCAAAGCTCCTCATGTCCATCACCTCAACAAGAGGTAAGCACGACAAAGCAGGTGAGCGGCGATGCAGTGACAGTGGATTTGGTGTCGGTTGTCGTCCAAGGACAATACCTAAAAATTTGCTGACACCAATTTTCTGTGTCCACTCCACGAAGCACACAATTTCGAATTTTGAGGGAGAATGCCCCTGAGTGACTTGAAGGAATAGAATGGTTGGTTGCTCTCAAAAGTGAACTGCAAGCATCACCAGACTTGGATAGCAAACAAAAATTGTTGCCAGCTTTCAAGTCAACGGTACAGCAAAAGGCGCAGCCACGTAAGCAATACATGCCCGAGCTTGCTACATTAATGCCGAAAACTACCAGGAAAATTTTCGGATTAGAAGCCAGCCCTGCAGCTTCAGTGCACATGACGTATGATTACAAGACAGCATCAGTCGGTCAAAGTTGCCACTCGACCAAACTGAACACCGATGTGCCAGGAGCGTCATCCGACAACAAGGTCCACAGGTACTACGACTGAACGCCTGACACGAGACTGTCGCAGAAAGAACTCGTTATGGAACCATTTACTAAGAATCAATAATTATGTAATCAAGTGGAAATAAACATATTTGATACACTAACCAGATAAACATATTTCCGCTTGCCTTCATGCATTGAGAGTCTACACACCGAGAATTGTGTCCATTGCATGCTCTGGACCTTACGAGGACACTCGCATCTCTGACCCTTCAATATTAATTAATGGGAAATACCAGACTGGCAGACTTGTTGCATGGGGCTGCACTCGTTCAACCTTTCCTGAACATGTGGTGCATCCGAAAACCAACTCCAGTGATGTGAAAATGTTATTTATTAATTTATTCCTTCCAGGGGCCTTCGTAGGCATTGCAGAGAGGATACTTAAAACTACACACATGATAATAGCATTAAAGCACACTGCTGTAACTTGTTAACTGGAGAAACAAACACACCTCTGAGCATATAGTTTAATAGTATGTGTTGATGCATTGTTATATAGCATGACACTTCCTATATATATGACACAATAGACCCTTTGCAGAACCTTATCAAGCAACACAACCGTCACCATTTTTTTCGGCGCAAAGCACACGAATGGGCCCCAGTTCACGTCGGACGCCAATGCAGCATTCGAGTCCAATAGGTGCTGAGCCGAATTCACAGGGATGGCGGACATAACATTCTTGTCGAACAAATACCCAAAGTATGAAAGCCTGGGGTAATTACAGTAGTAGCTACTGTAATTTGCTTCGTCAGAATTTGGCAGACGGCAAAGGCTACGGTCTCGGTGAGTCAATACACACATTGGAGAGAGGCACATGACAGCATATCACCAGAGTGCTCGTCTGCACAGATTTGTCACACACCTTCGCTCCGTCTCTCTGATTGGCTCGAGGGGGCTGTGGCGGTTGGCCTTTTCCAAGTTACGGTGATGCGAAGCATAGACAGCCCACACTTTTAAAAAGAGTCTATTGAAGAGACCGAAAGGAATGGTAGTCAACATTTTTCAACAAGACTGCTCTCCAGGCAAGGTATGAACACAAATATGAATCATCTTATCTAGGTAATTAGAACAATTAAATAATTGACCGACTAATACAATGCACTCTTGATGGAAAAGAGTATAGCTGCAATAAATCCTACAAAACAGAAAAAATGCGCAGTTAATCTATGCATGCAACAAAACAGTTGTTCTTATAGCAAGTCGAATAGCTTTGAAGCAGGTGCCTGCAACGATTTATTCTTCCCCATACTCAATAAAACGCCAACCTCGTAGCTGAAAATAAGGGTGCACTTCGCACTCACACACACACAAAAAAAAAGGAAGAAAAGCGATCGAATGTAGAATCGTGGATTAGCACAAAAGGTTAAAATCGCAGGAGCTTCCTCGCTAAAAGTTGCTAAGGTTGTTCGGTGACAGAGGGCTGGAACAACTTCCCTTAGGCCCTAACGCGACGTATACATTTCGCGTAGATTCTCAGATATTTCAACGTTCAAACAAAGCTAAGAGAATGCGAAAATTTCATATTAAAAGCACTCAAAGTTCTATCGATCCTCGGACACATCCCGGAATCCAAGCACCGGTACGGCGATGCACAGCTGATGCTGTCTCACAGGCGTTAATATCCAGATGATCCAGAGCGATCTTGCGCAAAAACGGTATAAAGTCTCATTCCTTCATATTTTCACATTATACCTGCGTCAGCGAGCACGAAGAAGCCCGAAGTCGTCGGAAAGCAGCTGCACATCACGGCTACCCCGCGCCGAACAAACCGGCATCCGCCAGCTCTGGGCGCTGCCATCTTACCTGTGACGTCACGGCTCTTGGGAGGTCACGTGACGAGTGGTCACATTTGCGTAAAATATGGCGGCTACCGGGGGGGTGCCACTTCCGAACTTCCGGTTTATCACTCTAAGCCCCTCTACCTCGTTGAGGTAAAAAGACACGGAGATTGATGATGATACAGACGCCAACGCCGCCCTCGGAAATTTTTTGAACACTAGAAATCAGCAGTTTGTCTGCCATCCGCCAGGTAGCGCAATAAAACACCCAAACAGTTTTTAATTGTTTTTAAAATTAGCTAAGCTCTACACCTATTCAAAAACCAAAACAAGATAACTGTGAAGATTTAATACATCGCAATAGATATATATTCCAAACAATAAATGTTATTAAATGCCAATAAATCTGTTTGATGTCCAAAAAAGATATGCGTCAAAAACTGGTAAGTTTGAAGGGCTCCTGGAGCGTTATGACTTTTTAAATGAAAAAAAGCCATCGTCCACCTCTTGGGCAACCATTGTAGCTCTAAATGTTATAAAATATTTTATCATAGTTTAATTATTTCCTCCGCGGCATTTGAAGTACCATGACTCGAAGCTCAAAAAAATGCTACGTTCGACATAAAATATCTAAAGAAAAAAAATGTACACAACATTAAATTTTTTTTCTGCATATTACCAATTATAAGCACTACATCTGTAGCTAATTTCATTGTCCTAGCGCTGGTCATTAAAAGCATATTTGTGCTGAAAAATGTCAGTTTTAGGTCAATATTTGGATGGATGAAAAGAACAAAGTAGTGCAAATACCAAAAAAGTGTATCGTTACATTCTGCTCCGACATCTTGTTAACAAAACTGCTATATTGGAACCGTGCTACCTTTAATGGATCGTTCATAAAACATGAACTAGTGGAGCAAGTGAGGGTCCACACCATCATATTCGCATCGCTATAAATGCGCATGAACATTAAAAACCAACACACACCTAATATCAAATGAAAGAGGATTGCATTGCCTTTCGAAGGACATCAATCCCACAAAACAGTATTTAAAAGGAGATGAGTAATGACCTGCCAAAAAGTACCCAAACTGCCACATTCAGTGGGACTGTGGCCTTAAGCTAAGTAGTAAATTTTCATGTCAGCCGCAGTGCTGCATCCAGTGTTTTTTTTTTTTTTTTTTTGTGTTCTTTTTTTTTTTTTTTTTTGGGGGGGGGGGGGGGGGGTTGAGGTGGCTGCGATGTTTATGACTTGGGGTATGGTGCCTGCCTGGAGCGCGTCTCCGACTGGTGTGTTTATCGTCTTATCCTGCCCACACATCAAAAGTAGTCCCGAAGTGGCAACAAATGACGTCACGAAAGCCGGAGTGTCATGCTGTCGGATGTCGCGATCCTGGCGGTCGGTTGTAGAAATGCTGGCGAAAAGCAGGAGCGAACTCGCGAGCGTCGCTGTCATCGCTGCGTCCCAAATTCTGACTGCCTAAACTTCCGTGGGCTGCCACACTGGAGAGCGACCTGCAGCAGAATAGGCCTCTGCCACACACACCACCGCTGTTGGAACGCCGCCAGGATCGGGACCGGCCGACGATGGCTGTCGTTCAAATCTTACCCCAATGGATCTGAACTACTCCGGAGGGGTCGTGTAACGTTGCAACTCAGATTGAAAAGCGCTGGAAGCGAGTAGGTTTTGGAACGCCAAGGTACGTACAAAGCCCTTACCCTGGAGTAAGATCGAGTAAATTTTAGAATACGGCCAACATGCCACATCTATGACGTCATCAGACGGAAATCCAGGGACCACTTTTGTGGACGCGGTAAACACACCCGGCCGGAGACGCGTTCCAGGCACCATACTTGGGGAGCGGAGGGGGTTTGGTGGGGGGGGGGGGGGGGGGGTTAAAATGCATGTGTATATTACAGTGCTGTACGGAACGGCGTTCCTGGAATCTGTTCCTTTAGGAGGAACGAAGGAACGCCGCCGTTCCATTTTGCACCGGTGGAACTGGAACGGGAACTGGTTACATTTTTACTGTAACAAAAAACCTTTTTCGTTTTTTTTCTTCCGTCCAATCGGGTAATTTTTATTTCATTCCTAAGAGGGAAATAGTAAAAAAGTATAAAAACAATATCATTACGAAGAGCAGGGCCTTGTTAACTTTTTTTTTGTTACTTATCTTAGGGTTTGTATTGTGCACGGTTCTCGCGTGCTAACAGTTGGGCAGCTAGTGGACATTGATTCTTCTTTCAGCGCCCAAGACTGCGGTACAAAAAGCAAAACTTTTAGTAGAAGGAAAAGACACAGAAAGAGGGGCGTCTAAAACTCAGCTCCTTTCTTTGCTTCCACGAATCCTCATACACCCGGTAATCTAAGGTATACAGCCAGCGGCGTAGACTTCCCATTTTCCCGGGAAGGGGGGGGGGGGGGGGCGCTGCGCGTTATCTTTTCGCCAGAACTGGAGATTGAAGCTAACGAAAGCACGCTGGGATTCCACTTCCCATGTATTTTGTCAATAAAGGCAACGTGGGCGTTATTTTGTTTACATGCCACTCCGTGCGGGAACTATAGGGGGCGCTTTGAAAAACGCGCGCAGCGCCGCTAGCGGAGGAGCTGGCGTTCGACCGTGAGGCGCGTTCAGCAGCCTGTGGCGCCTTTTCGCATGCCAAGCTGTGGCGGCGGAAGCGCGCACGGACGAAACTTTTGCTTTTTGAGCCGATTCGTTGAGGGTGAAGTCGCATGGGTGCTGGGGCAGACCTAAGAAGGGCATTTACTTGTTCTCCTCTTCTTAAATATTGAGTTTTAGTCGTTATTCGGGGGAATTTCTCTAGTTGCGGCCAAAAAAGAAGTTGGAGCAATTTTCCGAAAAGCAAGACGGCCGCCACCATAATTGCTTTGAGTGGGAAATATATTTCGCTCGTCGCTGTAAACGTAGGACTGCTGGAACGATGATATTGGAGGCGAGTAAGATGTCCACTAAGTTTCTGCACGAAGTGTGCCAAGTTTCATTAAGACAGCAGGTGTGAAAGTTGTGTTTCTAACGAATAAAGAAATAAAGCTGTACGGGATATCCAATATTGGACCCAAAATGTTGTAACCGGGCTGTGCGAAGTGCAGATTTGGGCACACAGGTGCTTGGACTTGACAGTAACATGACACAGCACTTATTATACAAAAAAAAAAAAGTCGCATAGGGAAACCAGGGGAAAATTTGGTTTGGGCGGCGTAACTCAATGGGAACCGGTTTTGAAAATGAAAAGGCTGTCAAGCGAATAACACTGGTCGGGGGAGGTGGAGAGTTTAGAGGTAGGAAGGGACTAGTGGACTGTACTTCCAATTGAAACAACTTTACGAAAGGTAATTCCAAAGCCGAAAAAAAACGAAGTTGTCTGCCAACACACGGTTTGGCTGCCAAGGCTTTTGCGGTCAGCTGTTGTGTAATAAACTGTTGTGCGAGGTGCTGATTTTCGGCCCACAGGTACTTTGACATGACCGTCACTTGGCACAACACTTATTATAACAAAAATAGTTGGCATAGCGAAACCACGTGGAAATTTAGTTTGGGCGGCGTAACTAAATGGGAACTGGCTTTGACCGTCAAAGGCTGTCAGAAAATACCACTCACCGTGGGAGGTGCACACTTTAGAGGTAGGAAGGGACCAGTGGACGGTACTTCCAGTTCGAACCAATTTGCGATAGGTGGCTCTAAATCCGAGAAAAAAAAATACTGTTGTCTACAGAACTCGGGGTGTCAGTGTTCCCACATCCAAAAGGAGGCTGACCAAGAAAGAAAGCACACCACATAAACTTCCATACTCAAACGCCGATTCTCCAGTGATTTCGAGTTTCATGGTTGTTTTCTTTAGATTAATATTTGTCACTTTTTTACCGTTCAAATCTTTCTTCATGAAGTACAGATTGCGTGCCATATTTGTCCGGAAATATCATCGACACATACGATGGGGACGAAACTTCTTTGGAGGGCATTCCTCCAACGAAATGGGCACTGCATACCCGCGAGTGTGGGATGGCATTTCAGTTCGTCCCATCGGCGCTGACACATGTAGGCGTTACTGGTACGAAAACAAACGCAGAGCGCAAAGCGGCAGTGTAGAATATGTCAGCCGTGCCGACACAGTGGCAGACATGATCGGCACACCAAATTTCTCGCGTCGTACGGCACGGCTCCATCGTTGTCGCTGTCCCACAAAACATCGGCGAGGTGAAAAACTGTGAAACTTTGTCTCCACGAGATACGACGCGTAACTATTGAAGCACTTAATGACGCAGCACAGACAGCACTTCATGCTGTGAACCCAGCGCAACAGCACCACTCCGACTTCAACGCGTACCAACGTACGCGGCGTGGTTTCGGTTTCGTTTTCTCTGGGGTGCTCACTGCCTACCTTCGGTACCGGCCGCGCGGCGGCGCGCCAGTCGCGTCGCACGGAGTGCACGTAATAGCCGATTCACACGACGGACTGATCCGCGGACGGATTGATCACGTGACGACATATCCGCGGTTCGTCCGTCTCCCAAGCGCATCCACACGAGGGAGACGACGAGCAGACGCCAGTGAGGACGGACCGAAACTGTTCGCACCCCACAGTGCCGCGAAACTCCAACATCGCACAGATAGCACCGTTGTCCAAGAGAGAAATCGACGGTTGCTACGCTACCGCGATAAAGAATCGTACGCCGCTGCTACGTACAGATCGAGAACAAAACACCGGGACAGGCTTCGCGCGAAGCGCCACTAACTTTACTAACCCAAAGCATGACAGTGACACAGGCATAATCCTGCCCGAGAAAGCTTCGGCGTAGACGCGACGAACTTCTGGGCTCGCGGAGGGGCGTTTGGAGATGCCTTCACACACTCCGCGCTCGTGCACAACACTCAAGCACACCCCATCCACAAGAGAGGGCTTGCTCGATGAAATCCTGATTGGACGTGCAAGAATTATCGCGGCGTGCTAGAATAGTTTTGACGGGAGCTTCTTGACACGGACCCGGAGGAGCACCGGAACCTGCGTCGCGTCAGCCGGACTAAGTTTCTGGAGTTTCTCTCACGCGTGGAACCAAGAATCGTACGACAAAATGAACCAACAAACGCACAAAACGCAACGACGCGCCATTTTTGTTTTGAACGCCACAGAAGCAAAATACCAAGAAAACCACGTACCGTTGCCAGACTAAATGCTTTCCAAGTCAGTCTGCCGCCAAACGTCCGCGAGTGAAAAAGGCGCTCGACTTTATCAGTCCGCGCCTCCGCGGAGGAGGCGCGGATCGCAGGAATCGGTGACGTGCCGGTCACGTGGTACACGGTCCGCGGACGAAAATCGCGATTTGGTCCGTCGTGTGAATCGGCTATAAACAGCGTCACGGTAAGGATCATGGCCCGGGCCCGGGGGGAGGGGCTCTGCCCCCCCCCCCCCCCCTTTTTTCCGGATCTTACTAGGGGGGGGGGGCACGAGCCCCGATGCCCCCCCCCCCCCCCCCCCCAAGTTTACGCCTATGACTACAGCCATCACTGAACTTCCACAAAGAGACTTACAGTTGCAACAAAAGAACAGGTTACCAGACATCAAACTCACCATTGTAACCCAAACATTGGTCGCTTAAAAGATGCACAAAAATTAATCTTTATTCCCTCTCTCCTTGTCCTCCACCTTCTTACTGAACAACGAATCCAACCTTCAGGAAGAAGGACCGTTAGTTTCGAACACTGACCTTCCAAAAGCCCTACCCCTTCTTCACTTGCTCGTCTTGCGGAAAGCAACATCGAGAAGCAACTGTTGTTAAGTTCAAACAAGGGACTTAGTTAGATTGAAACGTGTGAGGTTGTTGTAAAACGATCGTGCAATGTGGGGTAACAGTAAATTGGGGTCGTCTGAGGTGAGATTTTTAAAGGGAAATGTATCAGCAAATGAAACATTGTTTCCGCTTGTTTTCTTCTCCTGAGGCTTTAATCTGAACGCTTGGGAAACAGTCGGTGAGAAATCTGTTGGCCGTGATTGGCCGCCGCCGCACTTGACCTTGGCGGCTGCCAATCCCAGACGCCCGTTTTCTCGCCGAGTTTTTCGCCAAGTATGTCCACATTAGGTCCCCTGGTATCCTTCCATCACTGCATTCAAATTCGTACGTTGCCATTTGATGGGATAAATAAAAACAACAACCACGACTTCGTTTAATCTAATTAAATGTGGTAATCAGCAAAATAGAAAAGTAACGTATATGTAACGATATGTTTCATTTTTTAACTGTAACGGGAACAAGTTCTTTTTTTTTTAATGGAACTTGTAACGGGAACGCGTCCCAAAAGTCAGAAGGAACGAGGAACGAGCTTTGGTTTCTTTTTTGGAGGAACGTGTAATTATAGGGTCGGCTGGATTTCAGGGGGGGCCTGAAGCCCCATAAGCCTCCCCCCTCGCTACGCCACTGGCCCGCCGGTAGTTTTTCGCAGTGAGATGCGAAAAGGCACCGAAGGTTCGTTTCTGTTAACCGTGGCACCACCTATAGAAATTTGCAAAAATAGCGTTCTCCGCGCTGCCATCTTTGTCTGCTGGGCTGTGAAACGCCTTCTGAGCATGCGCCGTCGCTCTGCTGTGCGGTGTACCAGACCCTGCTGCGCATGCGTCCATAGCTCGGTGACTCAGCATTTTTCGCCCCGGTGATAAGCGATGCAAAGTTCTACAGGGTAGCCAAAAAAAAAAAAAACTTTAATGTCTCCGTTTTTTTTTTCTTTTTTTGTAGTGTTATATAAACTTACGTTTACAGGTCGTACGTAAATTTTTTATCGAAAATATTGCAAAACCTTCGCACCATGTAAAATGCAATTTTATGGCCACCTGCAGGCGGCGCCAGCGTGCCAGTGTGTTCACTCTTGTAAAGGCCCTGTCACACCATGGCAACACGACGGCAACAGCAACAGAACACGTTGTTCAACAGTCGGGTAACTTGTTGCTCCCTCCCCGTGTTGTCCGACAAACCTGTCACATCGCGGCAACAGCAGGACAACATGGACGGCAACTAAAATGTTGTCTCGGTATGACAGCTTTCGACAACAAAAACAGCAGCAACTTATGTTGGACAACGTGCGTTGCGCTGATCGCTGGTTGAGCGAATTTCTGAGCGGCAACACGACAACAGAGATAGCTTCGATGGCGGAACTAGTTCGCTGTCAAAAACTTATAATTCAAATAAAGGCTTTGAAAACGTTATTTAACGTTTTCGAAGCTTTAACTTCCTTTGTTAAAGCTAGCTTCCTTTGTCGCTAGCTAGTGACAAAGGACAAACACAAATTAAAAAAAAAAATGGCTCGCTCAATTTGAGCATTAGGGGCTTTAAGAGGCGTGGGGTATAGAAGAACACTCAAATATATAACATCAGGACAACAATACATTACACATTCAGCGGCATCTACTTAAAATAAAGGGGCTGAAATAGCACAAACATTCAACATATTATCTAGCACCGAAAAAAAAAAATGAATTCTCAGCACTTGAAATTTACTACTTAGCGAAAATACTACAACTACTATTTATCAGTCCAAATCACACATATTCAGAAGGGCGCTCTCAGATTAATCTGAACAGTACAATGATAAAATATTTTGCGGGAGATTCTCCCAATTCTTTACAGTTCTGGGGAAAAAAGAAAGCTTATAAGCGCCGAGTTGTATTACATTTGAGCACTTCAAACTGATTAGTGCTAACGTATCTGAGTTCTCTCGATGCGCGATGTGTTAATCTAGGAGTAAAGGTTGTGCCCCTCCCTGAGGGTCACCAGGTTGTTTTGTCCCGGTCCTTCCTAGAAGTCGTAGGTCAGGGCCGGGCGATCGTGGACAGCCGCGAAGGATGGTCGCTTCTTGCTCGTTGGTGGTGGCGGAGCCTCGAGGAAAGACGCTCAAAATCGAGAGCAACGATTGATAAAAACAAATATATTAAAACGTCAACAGCAAACTTGGTTACAGGACTCTACTGTGCACTCACGGCAGTAGAAAGGCGAAAAAAACGCGCCTCGGCGCAAAGTGCCCACCGCGCACGGTGGGGCTCAAAGAAACTGCTCGTCGCTCGCGACAAAGCTACGCGGACCGGCGGACCGCGGGAGATAACTTGCTCCGCGCACGGGCTTGTTCAAACTCGGCGTTTCCTCGCCAGCGCGGACGAGAAAACCCCCCGCTGACACAGGGCCTGTCCAATCAGGACGATTATACAATTCTATTGGCCCCAGTGCCAGCGGGTCCTCCACCAATTACAGAAAAGCCACAGAACTCTTTCTTTCCCTTTTCTGAGAAGAAAAACAATGCTAAACGCCTTGGGGAACTCTCAATCGGGGCGATACTTTACCGCTTTACGGGGAAAACACCCCCCACTTCGCTGCGTCAAAACAAATTAGCGCCGTGACCTTCGAACTTAGCGAGTAAAGCGTAATAGAGTCCAAGTGGACCCAGACCGGCGCCCCTCATCGCTAAAACCTCATTGTAGCAGTCTCCCGACTGGACAAGCCGTCACTGGAAACGCGCCGTGACGACAGAGCCGGGGAGGATGCCACTACCTCGCGGCGACAGGCAAGAATGTCTGTCTCCTTCCCGGGCCAAAGATTAAAAAGGGCTCAAGCCGCTCATCCCCCTATGCTCGGGGCGAGCCGTCGGGGTGCCCCCATCCGAACGGTTGAAGGTCGATTCACTCAGTTTCCAGGAAACGACAAAATCCTCAAGCGATCCCTACACGCCCACCCAGAAAACTGTGCCAGCACTTCTGGACTGGCCAGCAGTTCTTACAACAGAACGATCGCGTCACCATTAAAAGAAATATAAAAAGAAAAACGCTTCAACTCATGCAAAACCCCGTACGCAAAACGACGGCAACAGAACAACCACAAAACATGTACGCTAAAAAAATCCTGAGCATCAGCGTACTTTTGTAGAGCCGTCCCACTCGCGCCGAAAACAAACGCGCAAAAAGGATTACAGCAATAAAAAAAAAAGGTTCACAAAGAATATGCGACGCAGCACGAAACTCTGCCAAACACAACAGCTAACCGGTCGCAACCAGTAGCTTCCGCAGAACAAACAAACAACAGAAAAAAAGCAAAAACATCCCATGAAACATTTCCGGATCCCAAAATAAATTAAGCAACCAGCCAAAAATGTGGCACAGTATTGTTCCGCAAAATGTTTCCATGCAAATGTTCACATTGCCGTGGCAGTGATCGCCTTCCCACATGCACGCCCGCTGACACCACGTGCATAGGCGAAAGAAAACGCTTCCCTGCTACCATACAAGCGCCCTATACTCGAGCAGCTGTGTCGGGTGCCGCGAGGATCGTGATGCTTGCCCAGAGCTTCCTCTAGGTCCTCGAAGGCGTGCCCGGCTCGGTCTCGACACGGAAATGTGCTTGGTGCTCTCTTCGCGGACACCTTGGTCTAAACCAGCTCTGCCCCCCTGGCGCGCCATCTCGTTCCTAGCTCCGAGGTGGTCGCCCCACGGCGATTCGTGCGCCTGCACCGGTACCTCTCCGCGCCGCCCACTTGGTGGCACCTGTCGTGTCACACCGTCCCGATTAGGCCCGTCGTAGGGACACCGAAGTCCAATCTGATCGATTGCAGTAGCCGCCCTCGCGACCTCGGCATTCGCTAGTCTCCCCAGCGGCGTGCCCGACCCCTGGTTTTCCGGGAGCTCCCCCCTTCTAGCTGCCCGGACGCAGGAGAACCCTCGTTCGCGCGCGGCCCGATCGGCCTCGAACGTTACGGCAGTGTCTGGTCCCCGCACGGCACGATCGACCTCGGACTCCACGGCAGTGTCCGGGTCCTGGACAGCGCGACCGCCCTCGGACTCCACGACCGTCTTTGGCTTCCTGACAGCGCTACCGGTTTCGGACCCCCCTGCAGCGTCCTGTTCTTGGACAGTGCGGTCGGCCCCAGACCCCACCGCAGTCTCCGGTTCCTGGACAGCGCGATTAGCCTCGGAACCCCCGTCAGGGCTCGGTTCCTGGACAGCGCGGTCAGCCTCGGACCCTCCGGCAGTGTCCTGTTCCTCGGCACCGCGGTCGGCCTCAGACCCCACCGCAGTCTCCGGTCCCTGTACGGTTCGATTGGCCTCGGAGCCCACCGCAGTCTCCGGCTCCTGGACAGCGCGATCACCCTCGGACTCCATGGCAGTCTCCGGCTTTTGTGCGGCACAATCGGCCTCGGACCCCATGGCAGCCTCCGGGTCGCCCAGTGCGTCCGGTTCCGTTTCGCTCACGCGGTGAGCCTCGGGCTCCGCGCCCGCCGCTGCATTAATCAGCGACCCTTCTCGGCGCTCCTCCAGGAGCCGAGCTCTTGCTCTCCGCTCCTCCGCCCGGAGCTCTGCGAGTTGTATTTGCAGGTCTAGCTCCTTCGTTCTTTTCCTCACGAGGGCTATCTGAACACTCAGCGGAACCGCTTCCCTATCCGACCATTCGTCGTCTCCGTCACTGAGGCTCTCCCCAATGGGCCAGTTATACCTCGCCATGCAGCTAAGTGCGCGGGTGTCAGCCGGCGACGGAAGGGAAAACGACCACTTACCTGGCGGTGCTGTAGAGTCCGGGCAGTCGCATCGGATGTCGCCCAACCCGCAGGCCACTGGCGTTGATTGCAGCCGCTGACGTCCGCCGGCTTGAATCTTTTGTCGCCGTTGAAGGCCCCAGGCCCACGGCAGTTGTCGATGACGCCGAACCCGCAGGTCACCGGCGCTGATCCCCCCACGCGACGTCCGCTTGCTTGATTTTCGTTCACCGCCGTCGCAGGCCCCAGGCCAAAGGTAGTTGTCGACGCCGCCAAACCCGCAGGTCACCGGCGCCGATCGCCCCACGCGACGTCCGCTTCTTGGCTTTCGCCGCTTCCGGCCACCGGCGTACTCGTAGCCGTGCCTCGCTGTACCAGGCTGCTTGTGGACCGCTCCTCGTTGTCTCAGCTGGTTCTGGGCTCCTTCCGATGGACACCACCGCTTTCCGCACCAACCCAGGGGTCTGGAACCTTTCCAGGCGGTTGACAATGTCCACGATCCTGCCGACTGCGCCAGTAAAGAATGCGTCCCTCCCTGAGGGTCACCAGGTTGTTTTGTCCCGGTCCTTCCTAGAAGTCGTAGGTCAGGGCCGGGCGATCGTGGACAGCCGCGAAGGATGGTCGCTTCTTGCTCGTTGGTGGTGGCGGAGCCTCGAGGAAAGACGCTCAAAATCGAGAGCAACGATTGATAAAAACAAATATATTAAAACGTCAACAGCAAACTTGGTTACAGGACTCTACTGTGCACTCACGGCAGTAGAAAGGCGAAAAAAACGCGCCTCGGCGCAAAGTGCCCACCGCGCACGGTGGGGCTCAAAGAAACTGCTCGTCGCTCGCGACAAAGCTACGCGGACCGGCGGACCGCGGGAGATAACTTGCTCCGCGCACGGGCTTGTTCAAACTCGGCGTTTCCTCGCCAGCGCGGACGAGAAAACCCCCCGCTGACACAGGGCCTGTCCAATCAGGACGATTATACAATTCTATTGGCCCCAGTGCCAGCGGGTCCTCCACCAATTACAGAAAAGCCACAGAACTCTTTCTTTCCCTTTTCTGAGAAGAAAAACAATGCTAAACGCCTTGGGGAACTCTCAATCGGGGCGATACTTTACCGCTTTACGGGGAAAACACCCCCCACTTCGCTGCGTCAAAACAAATTAGCGCCGTGACCTTCGAACTTAGCGAGTAAAGCGTAATAGAGTCCAAGTGGACCCAGACCGGCGCCCCTCATCGCTAAAACCTCATTGTAGCAGTCTCCCGACTGGACAAGCCGTCACTGGAAACGCGCCGTGACGACAGAGCCGGGGAGGATGCCACTACCTCGCGGCGACAGGCAAGAATGTCTGTCTCCTTCCCGGGCCAAAGATTAAAAAGGGCTCAAGCCGCTCATCCCCCTATGCTCGGGGCGAGCCGTCGGGGTGCCCCCATCCGAACGGTTGAAGGTCGATTCACTCAGTTTCCAGGAAACGACAAAATCCTCAAGCGATCCCTACACTAGGATACAGGTAAATGTTATACAGGTGAGGAGAAAACATAAAGAAAGAGTGCATAATGCGCTGCACGAAATAATTCTCACAAAAATTGATTGTTAAAAAAAAAACAAAAAAACGATGCTCTCTTTTTCTTTTTTTGTTGCATTCTATGCGCGTACGTTTTCATAAAATGACATATAGTTAATTTCAAATACACGTAAAAAGGTAAATTAGTAACGCTTCGCAAAAAAGTAACTTTTCTTATTTTATTTTACGGTTTTAGAGGTGTACGAGCACGGTTCTTACTGAAAAAGGACAAATTCGATGGTACGAAATGTAATCGGAAGGTATGCGTGGCTTGCATTGACGTCACATCAGCGGCCATTGTGGTTGCCTTGCTGCTGAGCCCGTAGCTTATTAACTGCACCACTCATCGCACCCCCGATTTTGTTTTTCTCGGCAAAAATAAGTAGGACTGAGTCCGACTGACCTTGAGCACGGCGCAATGACGCCAGGCACCTGCGCGCTAAACCACCCGATTTTTTTTTTTTTTTTTTTTTTTTTTTTTATGATAATGCTTATTAACATTTACGGGTCTTCTCAGTGGTACATCACAACACATAAAAGCGAATCAAACATTCTAAAATAAAAATACTGAACAAAGTAAAGATATACATATAATGTGACAGTATTATATAACACCATAAAAAATATATATATATATGCATATATATATATATATATATTTTTTTTTTTTGAAGGCATAAACATGCCGATCGCAAATTACGAAAAACGAATAAATGAATCTTTTAATCGAAATGAGAATCCGTGGCGCAGTGTGGTAGCTTACCGCAGCTCGGAGAGCGTGGAGCGAAAGCTCGCGCTGCAGAACTGGGAGATCCGATGGGTTCGATCCCCACGCCTGCCCGCTTCGATCTGGGCGAGCATCGTACCGGCGTGCGGTCGTGTACCAGTATACTGCGTGGTGCACGTTAAAGACCTCAGGCTAGCGGTTGTACTGCACTGGCTGAATTGTTCGTACACAGCTGAGACACCAGACGCCCATTGAAGCTAACTCCCGGCTGCATAAACACACAACACAAATTACTTAATTTCAATCTCAATTGTTTTCCAATCGGGTCAGAGGCGACAAGCTTGGAGCGCGTTTACCAACACAGAACGGTCCGAGGAGGCACAGAAAAGCTTACGGTGGATGCTGGACTTGGCCATATGACACTTTGCTGTTAAAAAATTTCTGTGAAATAACAAATCTTAAAGATATCTTTCCTTTCCAAAGTGGGTTCACATCCGTCCACACAATGAAAGCTGGTGTATTGTCACTGCGTACGATGTGTGTAGAAGAGTCAGTCTTCTGTTTGGAGCTTTTACTCCTGCTGGCAATCACCCCCCCCCCCCCCTTTTTTTTTTCCGACAAAAATATATATAAAAAAAAAGAGAAATCTGCGGAAGGATGGAAACGATGACGCAATTGAGTGCAATGTCGCTGACGGATGAGTCAGCGTTGTTTTGCGTGTGCGTGCGTCGTGGTCCGCGAGCGCGTGATATTTCGGGGTGGCGGAAGTCGGTGACGAGCGCCCGCCGAGATGCTCGGATAGCCGGAAGCGTGCGTCGGCAGCAGCGCTGGGGAGAGGAGGTGACCAAGACAATAACAACTCCGCCTCGCAGCTGACGCCTGCTGCTGATGTGGCCGGGAGGCCGCACGCGCTTTCAGCTGCGCCGACGTCTCGTTTTGGCTGCTTCATTCGCCCGCTAGCCGGGCGAATGAACGCAAGAAAGGGCTGCTATTGCGATTTTCTCACTGAAAATTTTCGGAAATCGCGCCTATAACTAGTGAACCAGACGAGAGAGAGAGTTGTAAAAACTTTTGGCCCCTGATTTTGAACATTGGCGCAACATTCGGGCGGAGACGGAGCGTTGCGCGATGTGTAGCTTTCTTTTTTCTTGGCCTCCCCCCTCCCCCCCCCCCCCCCCCCCCCACACCGCGAGTAAAAAAAAAAAAAAAAAGGAAAAGGGGGGGGGGGCATACTCTGCTCTTTTTTCATACACTGGGCAGATCAGGTTGTTCACAACTGAGTAAGCGGTGATAAGTTTTGTAACAAACATAAATATCGTATGAAGGTGATGCCGTAATCTCAGCTTAAGGATGAACTCCGCTGAGACTAGAAGCTCCGCCTTCAGCATAGTGTTGGCGGTAACGCGTTACAAGTAACGGCGTTACCGGTAACGCGTTTCTTTTTTCGGTAACGTAGTAACATACTCGTTACTATCAAAACAGTAACGGGTGACGTACTTACGTTACTTATTTCGAGTAACGGGTAACGGAGTTATGTTACTCGTTACTTTTTCTTCCCAAGACTTAAAAAAGAAAGTTAGACCAATTTTTGTTTTCGTGTTTCTAGGCGCCAAGTTATGTAATTTTTTTTAGTTTTTTGCCTTTTTTACGTTTTTTGTTAGTATTTAGGTGAAACCGTAAGAAAGATACAGTAACTACGTTTAGAGTCTTCGTGGGCACAATATTTCTTAAAATATAGCGCTATGCATGTCTGTAACGTCAAAACAGTAAATAGTGTTAGTTCATAATTTAAAAAAAAAAAGCAACGCAAAAGTAACGTGCGTTACTTTTTATCGGTTGCGGTAACGCGTTCCTTTTATTTTGAAGTAACGTAGCACGGTAATGCGCTACTTTTACTTGCAAGTAACGGGTAACGTATTTCGTTACTTTTTTTTCGGGAACGAAACACTGCGTTCAGCGCGAGCTCGCTGGCTTCCGCAGTGCTTTGGTTGCGCGTCTGCGCGTTCACACTTGTGTTAGCAATTAAGGTCAGAAAGCTCGCGAAGGCGGAGCTTCTAGTGGGTGAACACACCGTTAACGCTCAAACTGAGACTGCAGTCTCAGTTTGAGGCGGCCGCCAAAACGGAAAAGGTGGAGCGGCAGACAACGGATCAGAGGAGAGCCACGTGACTGGCGCCCCGCTGCGGCGAGAACCCGAAACACATTTCTCCCGAGCGAACAAGTGTGTTTCGGGTCCTCGCTGCTGCAAAATCTGCGCGCTGACGTCCAGGTTCCACTAGAGCCCCTTCATGTTTTAAAAGTAGCGCAAAGTGCGTGTGCGCAAGAGGCACATGTGCAACGTGCTGCCCTTGGAACGCGGTATCCGTGCCTTGGGAAGATTATGGCGGCAGCGCAGCAATAAGCTAGATTTCAGACGCCATGTTCTTCCCAGAAGTGGCGCGCGGCACGTGTCTCGAGCATTTCCACAACAATGAATGGCGCCACTTTTCCCAGGGCCCGTTTGCTCGAAGCCGGTTAACCTTAGCCGCGGTTAAAACTTAACCGCCCTTCCCTACTACAGGCCCGTAGCTCTCAAGTTTTGAGCAGCGCTCCAGGCGAGAAAAATAGAATATTTGGTTCGGGTTTCGAACATGCGTCAATACGCTTCCCCACTATAGTTTTTTTCTACTCCTTTCCATTCTAATACCCCTGTTACACGGGCACACTTAACCGCGGTTAACTCAGCTTAACTGCTGTTGCGCGGCACCACAGATGCTGCACTATACTCTCTGACAGCTATTTCAGAAGAAGTGAAGAGCGCGCGCGCCCTGCTTCGATAAATGCTCAAGATGCTCAAGCGCACGTTCGCCCATAGCTTTGACTGCATTAACGCAGAATGTTGTCCGCAAGTATTGTGCGCTATCTGTGGCTCAGCGTAACTGCAGTTAAGTGTGCCCGTGTAACAAGGGTATAAGTGCCAGAGCAGCGGCTATAAGAGCGAGCTGCGAGCTTTCAGCGTCCCAGTCAAGCACGCGCGCTCGTGCAGTGCGAGCATCTTTCAGGAGGACGTGCTTTTGCGAGTAGCTTCGGCCTCGCTATCACGTAAAGTGATACATACGTGCTCGCGGAAGCTATGAAAGAAAGCAAAGATGAAAGGAATGTTTAATGGGACGCTGCGGCCGCGAGCTGCATAATTCTTTTTTTTTTTTTTCTATTTTTAATTTTTATTGTTTTAGATGTGTTGTTATCGCGCATCTTCAAATGCTTGCATTCGAACATGGCACGTGCAAAATCGAACGTTACAGATCCATCTGGATGGTTCAGCCATCATAACATGGTTACAGTGTACTAGAATACTTGGGTAGTGTTGGGACCGGAGCGGCTCGGCAACGGGAGCTCGTGAGGGCGCGTGTATTGACAGTTCGTGGCGGCGCTGTAGTCGAGTTATCCGGCTCGCGCAGCCCGCCTTTTTTTTTTTCTTTTTTTTCTTTTTTCTCTTTGAGCGGTGCATGTAGCGAAAGCTAGGAGCGCGAGCTTATAGCGTTGGCAGCTGCCCTTGGTGCACGGGAGCTCGTGCCGCAGAGATGTGCCCTAGAGCAAGGAGCTCGCGCTTGTAGCTTTTCCTGCGGTACAACACAAGGTGAAACAGAGTAAGGGCACGTAAAAAAAAAATCGGTACTTTCAAATCTTTTTTTTTTTTTTTAATTTTTGTGGTAGGCAGAGGGTTAATGAAATGTTTGATGGGCCATGTTGCAATTGCAGCTTTAAGGGGAGCCATCATTAAAGGCCAACCTAATTTAAAAAGTTCGCGAACAAACAACGAGCTTTGAGCGAAAGTAACAAGGCGTTCGTTTTTGCTGTGTTTGTCCGTCCATTTTCGTTTCTTCCTCAAGCTTAATTATCTCTACCAACCCGCTCGTTCTGTCCTGAGATATTCATCGCTAAAATTTTGCCTTTCTTCGCTTAATTAAAAAAACTGCGCGCTGAAAGCGCGAATGAGGTTGTGCTGATATTGATGCCTAGAAGAATGACGCAGTTGTTTCTGTCCCCTCGTCACTACCTCGACAGCGTTTCTTCGGTGGACTCGCCGGCGCCACACATCAAGACGACTAAGTTACTATTCTACGTATTATTTTCATAACGCGGTTTCTGAATCAAGCGAAGAAAGGCAAAATTTCACGATTAAATTTGCGAACCTTGTTGGCCTTTTCGCGAATTGTCGAAATTGTGTTTGCCTTTAATAATGACTCCTTTTAAAACTGCAATTGCACCATGGCCAATTAAGCCGTTAATAAACAAGTTAACTAACAGATCTTGGTTTATTATTAAACAATGCAACGGTTATTCACCCATTCATTGTCCACCGAGCCCTACAGATATAACGAAAGACGGCATCCACATATCTGCCACATCCTTTTTTTGTAAGATATGTAAAGTTCTGTAAAGAATAAAACAAAAACACCCTGAATATCTGCGTGAACCAGATACGCCCCCTGTGGAACCATGGGTGTTTCCCTTCGAATACCCAGCTCAGGCGAGACTTACCTGGTTGTCAGAAAGCAGCTGTCGGTTAAATGTATTGTTGTGAGCGTGTAGGTTTCAGATGGTTTACCCTCAAGAGGATAATGCGCTGCATACTGTAACCATGTATGCGCTGCACATTGTAGTCATTATTTCAATGCCGTGCTGTAAACTATTACAACTTTTTCCTTGCCTGATCTGCGTGTGCTCGTGTTTTCTGCTCAAAATGATGTGAAATAGTTCCTTGTTTTCTTTGAATCTTATAAAGCATTACTTGTTCAGCCCACATTGTCTCAGTTTTTGGACTTAAGTTAAATGTTAAAACGCGTGATAAAAATTGTCACGGCTCATAAGCCATTTCTTACAAGTGAACGTCGGACGTGATTCTCGGATGGTCGTGGCAGCCACGAAGAAATAGAAGATTCTCACCCCTTTGCGACCGTCGCTTGGGTGGTTCGTCGCATAAATGGACACAAGAATGAGTGACAGGTGATGCGAGCTGATTAAGCTCAAGAAAAAGAAGACGGGCAGAAAAGAAGACAGAGAAGTTAATCTGGGGTATTAAAAACATACTAAAATAATCTCGAACTTTAATATGTGCCTTTTCGTTCCGTTATAAAATAAACTAGGAAAAAAAAAAAAAAACTGCTTCCGAGTTTTAGATATCCCTTTCAAATATCTAATGTTCGGCATTTGCGACCAAGGAAATGGGCATTTCATTTAAAGTGCTCACCATCCGACAAACCGAAACCGCTTCTTTAAAATCGCAATTGTTTTTATGTAAAGGAAGGGTAATGTAGCTTGTACCGTCCAACACATTGAAGCATCATGTTGCTAACGATCGTGCCGCAGCGTAATTGATGCCGCGGTACGACCGCTGGCAGGTCGTAGCTGTATCGGAAATCCTATGTGCACTCCACCAAAGCGGCACCAAAGATTCATATTTTCGCGCGTGCAGCCGCGCATGCGCACACCTTCCGGATAAGGCGCCGGACGCGACACCTGTCGCGATCAATACCACGCGCTTCAGGCGAACCCCCTTCGGTCCCAACACTACCCTAGTGTCACTAAATAAGCTACGCTTCAGAGTAACGACACTTGGCCATATTGTGGCTTAAAATCATGGTTGCCAGTTATCTGAAACTTTATCTGAAATCACAGGAAATGCTTTTCCGCCCTCCACAAATGTTTAAACCGTTCGCGACAGAGCAAAGCAATATTACATTACCTTCCTAACACCGAATCTAATGCTGAGGAAGGCGCACTTTTGAATCATGACGATCGGCCGTTGCGTCCGTTCTGCATACGAGCCAAAATGGCGGCGCCCACAACAATGTCGGGCAACGGAGTGCCGATACTCTAAGCGCAGCTTATTTAGTGGCTCTACACTACCCAAGTATTCTAGTACACTGTAACATGGTCGCGTCTTGCGGATGCGCTCGCGCCTCCTGCCCCAGAGCAACGGGTCTATAGTACACTGTAGTACTAGGTACCTAGAAGTACCTAGCCAAGTTTGACGAGGGCTGGATGAGCGATAGCTCCGTGTTTTATCATGGGGTGGTAGCTGGTGTCACCCACTGGCTGTTACGAATATAAGTGGCTTCCGTGGAAAGGTTCCCGAAACGGGGTTACCCAAAAATGCGCGCTACCGTGTTTTCGCGACGAAGCGTGGCATACATTTGAGCTCAAAAAACAATTTGTATTGCTCGTGGTACAGATAATCGGTAAGGTAAAACTAAATTAACCCCTTTTTGGAAAATTTTCGAAATATTTGGCTGTCTGAAGTGAAGATAGCAAAATATTTAGAAGTGAAGACTTCTAAATATTTTGGAAATGAGGACGTTGAAATTCTGAAGTGAAGACGTTGAAATTTCCTTCCGAGTTCGAAAGAGGACGACGAAGTTCAGTCCTAGAAACGATGAGAAAGAAGTGAGCAGTAAAAGGTGTTCGGTACACCGGCAGCATGCTTGGCCAGCATGTAAGAACTGTATGTAACACCGTCATAAATTGAAAAACCTTCAATTCGGTTCCAGTGAAAATTGACTATTAGTAAATTACCCGAGCATCGAGGAGAACACTGGAAGTGTAATTCTACGATCCGCGTGCGCTGGCCTCCCACTTATAAAATATTCGAAGTAAATAATCATAATAAATCTTTGACGAACGCACGTGCACGGCAAAATTTGTTTTAGGCTTTTTGCTTTAGAACAGTTACTACCGCAGACACCAGCACGTGCAGCGCGTGTAACTACACTCGTAGCGTGCACCTCGGTGATTTGGGAATTTAGCAAAAGTCTATGGGAACGCTCTCTGCTTTTTTGTGCTATCAATACCCGGCCGATTCAGTCAAGGCAATCCACTTTTCAAAGACGTTGCCATGCCGACAACTATCGCGTTCATTTAGGCTTAGGAATGGCCAGAATCGAAAGACTATCTGAAAAATGCGGCGAGGTCATTGCTCATGCTTTGAGTTTTAAGTGAGGTAAGACAGAGCGAAAGCCTCCTGCACTATTCATTGCTGACTAACGCACCCGATATTGCAGCTACTACGACGTATTAGTTCCAAAGCGAGCGGCGCTCGCTCACCGGGGCACCGCCATGTTTCCCCGCCGTCTTTACTCTGCCGGTCACGTGACCTAAAATTCCCCCTCCTAGGGAAATGCGGTTAATTTCTAACCGCGGTTAGAGTTAACCAGCTTCGAGCAAACGAGCCCAGGGGTGCTATGTTGGGCTTTTTGCACTCCCAGGAGACTTGGAAGAGGGAAGTGACGTCAACGACACAGCAAATGCAGATTGGATGTTGACAGAAGAAAACGAAATCAACACCCAATCTGCGTTTGCTGTGTCGTTGACGTCACTTCCCTCTCCCTAGTCTCCTGGGAGTGCAAAAAGCGCAACATAGCCCCCCAGGATAGAGGGGCTTTATAGGTTCCACGAGAAATGGCTCTTCGATGCTCTGTGCTACCAGATCCTCGCGCTCCAAATCTGCGACTGGGCACTCAATGGCTCTGTCGTCGAACTTCCAGGCTTTGTGAGTATAGAGGAGGCTATGACCCAATGCTACAAGCGCGAAAGCACGAGGTCTCAGCTTTAAAACGCTAAAAAAAAAAAGGCACGTCTCGAAGCCAGGCGTGCCCTTAAAGGGGCGGTGCAACGATATTCGTTTTGAGTGTTTTTTTTTTTTTTTTTGTATGAGCTTACTGGCACTAGTGGGACCCAGGTACACTCGCACGCAACGTTATTGACCAAGAAACCTCTTTGTTGCGGTGTAATTTAAGGAGAAAAAAATGAACAAGAGTTTATTTATATTTTTTATCGTACTTATTATATGTTGCGCTGTTCAATTTTAGTTCACGAACTAAAATTATTTAAATCATTTAAATTTTACGCAGTGCGGACTATCTACTGTAGGTGCGGACTATGCGAGGTTCTGTTTTTCTCTAGAGTTACTAGGGAGTTTTAGAATAACGTACGCAATTTTAGCGCACGCTCGCGCTAAATTTAGCGCTTGCGTTAGCGCTCGCTAGGCAGGAGAGTTTTAGAATAGCGTTTCCCCGCGGCGACGCAAAGCGCAACGTCGCGCGCTTGCAGCGCCGCCAAGATGTAGTTGCAGCTAGTAATGCAATTCTCGAATTTCAAAAGGCACGCGAAATGCTGTAAATTAAAAATAAAATAAACATTTTTTTGTCACAACAAACATCTTTAAACGTGTTTTAACGTATACTTTTGGTCACAGCCAACCTAATTTTTAGTTTAGTAGGTCACAACTAACAGAGCCAAGACAATCCACACGTGCACAATTTCGCGCCAAATTACGAACCTAGGTTGCGCACGCTTTGAGCTCTGTGAAGTGGTTTCTTTTTTTCTTCTTCTTTCTAATCATGCCTCCAATACGCCGATCGCGATCCAGTGTGCTGGTTGACCATCTTCTTCATATGAACATGTCGTGGAGCGATTTGGAGGACATGTTCCTCCAATACCTCAAACGGGTTGAGGGCTTGAACTTCTTGTAACAGCGAAATGTCATCTTGCGCAGAAAAGCGCAATCGCGAGGAGGCTCCTGCCGCTGCTGCTGCCTTCTGAGCCGCCATTTGCCTATTCCCGCCGGATTAGAACACGGATCGTCTTGGCCTGTGGTCTTGGCTTTAGCCCTCTCGCAACTTATCGCGCAGCACGAGAACGACGCAAAGACCCTTTGCGTCGTCGGAAATAGCGGGCGCTATTTCCGAGAAATAGCGAGCGCTAAAATTGCGCACGCAAAGCGCTAAAGCTGGTTTGCGTTCGGAGCATGCGCAGTGGCGACGACGCTATTCTTTGCGTGCGCAAAGCTTTAGCGTGCGCTATTCTAAAACTCCCTACTATGACGAGACGTGACGTTATTTGGTAATGAGTATGTCAATGATGATTTATGTACGATGCAAGCCTCTTTGTGAGCTAATAAAGCAGGCGTTTGTCAACGTGTCACCTGCATAAGAATGTTCACGTACTGACTAGGTACCAAGTGCGAACTAGGTACAGGGTGCAAACCGCGTGAGGAAACACTTTTCAACCGAAATCTGCTTTCGCGAACTATACATACGCTGCGGAGTAGAGTCCTGAAAATCATTTAAAAAAAGTGAAAGCCGCTTACAACTCCCTGTAATGCCGAATTAGAGCGCAGCTCTTGAGGAGGAGGAGGGAAGGGCACTGGGGGGGGGGGGGGTTCAACTAACCAGGGGGGTCACGTGACCTTGGGGGGTCACGTGACCTTGGGGGTCACGTGACCCCCAAATGCCGATGATGTCATCACTGACGTCACTGATGACGTCATCAGTGACGATGACGATGCGGGTACCGATGACGTCATTAGTGCCGTCACTGATGACTTCACCAGTGATGATGACGATGACGATGTGGATGCCGGTGACGACATCAGCGACGTCACTGATGACGTCATCAGTGATGATTACGATGACGATGCGGATGTCGGTAACGTCATCAGTGATGATGACGATGACGATGCGGATGCCGGTGACGTCATCAGTGATGATGACGATGACGATGCGGATGCTGGTGACGTCATCAGTGACGATGACGATGACGATGTGGATGCCGGTGACGACATCAGTGACGTCACTGATGACGTCATCAGTGATGATGACGATGACGATGCGGATGTCGGGAACGTCATCAGTAATGATGACGATGACGATGCGGATGCCGGTGACGTCATCAGTGATGATGACGATGACGATGTGGATGCCGGTGACGTCATCAGTGATGATGACGATGACGATGTGGATGCCGGTGACGTCATCAGTGATGATGACGATGATGATGTAGATGCCGGTGACGTCATCAGTGACGATGACGTCATCGGGGGGTCACGCGACATCGGCGGGGGTCACGTGACCTCAGGGGAGTCACGTGACTTCGGGGGGTCACGTGACCTCGGGGGGGTCACGTGCCCCCACGAGGTCACATGACCCCGGTGGGGGGCTCGCGCGGTGCATTATGGGACATTTCCCATGATGCACCGGGGTCACGTGACCTCGAGGGGGTCACGTGCCCCCCCCCCCCCCCCACGAGGTCACGTGACCCCGGTGGGGGGCTCGCGCGGTGTATTATGGGACATTTCCCATGATGCACCGCGCGGTTACGCCGACGCCGACGGCGACGCCGACGCCGCTCAAGCCGGAAACGAGCCCCTAAGAGCTGCGCTCTAAAAGCGAGCGTTTTCTTTCAATCTCTCCTTCGCAAATTTCGATGAAGTACCCTGGTGCCAGGGACGATATTTGAATGCGGTTCATAGAGTTGGACCCTAGCATTGCGTGAGCATTCGATTTGGGCTCGTGATAATTGATAGCTCGAGAAGCATTCGGGTAGTCGCCCGTGTCCAATCACTGCGAGGACGCCAATAGCCGAGGCATACAATGTCTGGAACCTAGCGCGTGTCCTGTGGCTTGCCAAACCCAGCGCGTGGCTACGATTAACATTGGCGCCATATAATCGGCTCCAGATCACGTGGCCGCTTGTTCTGGCTGCGAGATGAGGAGGTGAACCCTGCTCGTTTTTCTTTAATTTTTTCTGCGACTGATACTGCGCGTGGTGAAAAACGATCGCGTGTTTCATAGGTCATTGGCGTCATGCAGGGATTCGTCCTGAGCGGTATTTGCGCGAAGTACAAAAATCGTTGCTTTGCGCAAATATCGCCTAGAACAGATCCCTGACGTTAATGACCTATGAAACACGCGTTCGTTTTTCACTTCACGCAATAGAAGTCACAGAAAAAAATTAAAGAAAAACGAGCAGCGTTCACCCCCTCAATTCGCAGCCAGAACAAGCGGCCACGTGATCTGGAGCCTATTATATATATGCCGCAAATGTTGATCATAGCCACGCGCTGGGGTGGGCAAAGCACAGGACACGCGCTCAGTTCCAGACATTGTTATGGCTCGGCTATTGTCGTCGTTGCAGCGATTGGACGCGGGTCACTACCCGAATGCTTCTCGAGCTAGTAATTATCACGAGCCCAAATCGAGTGCCCACGCAGGGCTCGGGTCCAATCTATGAACCGCATTCAAATATCGTCACTTGGGTGTACTGCGATCCCCACGTTACGTCATCAAATTTTGCAAAGGAGAGATTGAACGAAAATAATTGCTTTTGTCCTTGAAATTTCACCGCAACAAAGGAGTTTCTTGGCCAGAGGCGTTGCGTGCGAGTATCCTTGAGTCCCACTAGTGCCAGTAAGCTCGTGTATAGTGAAAAACATTCCAACTGAATATCGTTGCACAGCGATGCATGCAATGACTTTTGTACTTTGTACTTTGCGAAAATACCGCTTAGAACGGATCCCTGACGTTAATGACCTGTGAAACACCCGTTAGTTTTTCACCAGACGCAATTGAAGTCGCAAAAAAAAGACAAAGAAAAAGGAGCAGCGTTCACCTCCTCAACTCGCAGCCTTGTCGGCAGTGTGTCTGGGACGCAACCGAATGGTCGGGGGCTCGACCCCGCTCCTCCTAAAATTCTTCGGATGTTTTTATTTAAGGCAAATGAATTACCTATCGACCAATCAGGATTTCCCCGTCCCGCCGACACCGACACCGACAATAGAGAGTTTTAGTAGATCGTTCCCATGACTCCGATAACGGTACCCGATACTCCGCCAGCGCCTCCCTTGCGCATGCATAGTATCGTTATCGGGGCTATCAGAGGTATCGGAGCGATCTACTAAAACTCTCAATTTCTGCGACACGAGAGCCTTAAAGTTATCGCTTTAATACACCATTGGGTTGCGAGAAACAGACCCCTCCAAGCAGCAGAGCTAGGGTGCCTACATGTCTGCCTGTCTCAGGGTGAAGACATCCATGTTGCCCTGAACGTGCCAGCGCGTGACGCTCTCGCGCACTCGGTGCGTGACTTGGGCGGTAAAATGGCGTCTATGTATTATCCAATGCTACGGGCTCGAGCTGAGTGACACCGGATTGCGCGCCCTTCAAGATGCTTAAAAAACGATTGGTCAGAAAAATGGTTGAGATGTCACCACTCAAGCAAAAGCGCGCGTGTGTATGAAGGCACTCTAAGCAGAGCTGGGTGCCAGCGCCCCCACGCAGAAAGCAGCACATGCTTTCACTTGTGAAAGAAAAGACCCTATGAAAAAGAAGTGCGGAATCCAGTCCGGCCGTGGTCGGTGTAAAAAACTTTCAGCCTTTCCATTCTGGTGAAGAAAAAAGGCCATGCTTTTGATGGAACAGCGCGGATGAATAGTCACACTCACATGCACACAAAAGGAGACAGACTCGCAGCGCTGACTTACAACTCCCCCCCAGTCCAGTACTAGAGAGCTATAGTCCTATAGCTCTCTAGTTTATGTAAGAAAGTCAATTCTACCTCCGATAGGACATTAGGTTGTACCAAAAAGCACCACTCCCAGTTTGTTCCATGCTCTGAAGGGGTGGTTTACGCCATTCCCCTCTCATGCGGAAAACAGAATGTCGGCCAGACCGGGAGGTGTCTCAATGACCGGTTACGAGAGCATCATTACAACATAAACAGAGTAATATCAGGAAATCTAGGAATACATTGCCGGGATTGCGGATGTTCAGCGGACCTGAGTAACTGCACAGCCATTGCCAAAAGTGGTAATCAGCTGGCAAGAGAGACCATCGAAGCTGAAAAAATATCCAGGTTTACAACCAATATGTTAGCGTATCATCCTTAGCTTTGTCAAAGAAAGAATTAGATTATCTAGAGATGTCATCAAAGCACCAATAGTTATGAAGAAATTTTTCGCTTAATTTTAATTTAATTTTAATGGTATTTTTAATAGTATTTTAGTTGTCTTTTATTTATTTAAGTATTTGTTATTTATTGATGTTTATTGGCTATTTGGTCCCTGGGGAAAATTTTAATTGCTCTCATTAACGGCAAAGGTGAAGGAGTTGAAGATTGGAGGAAGAAGAAATATAGGACTGGGGGGGAGTTGTAAGTCAGCGCTGCGAGTCTGTCTCCTTTTGTGTGCATGTGAGTGTGACTATTCATCCGCGCTGTTCCATCAAAAGCATGAATTACCAACCTGCCCAAGCATCGACATTATCAAGAAAGATCAGCGAAGCTGTATTATGGTGGGAATGAAGTAATGGCCGGCCGCAAGTCGGCAAGCCAGAGTGGAAAGGCTCGAAAGGTTGTCGCACTTTATGAGTAAAAGTAAAAAAAGAAAATGCCATCTACGAGCGACGGAGGACACCAGACAACCGGCAAGCCGATTGTCTGGTGTCCTCCGTCGCTCGTAGATGGCGGTTGCTGTCCGGAGTTTTGTGTCATCATTTGTTTGCTGACGGACACGATCCTAGGCAAACAACTCCACCGTAAAAAAAAAAAACAAAAAAAAAAACAGGCATAGTTTTTTTTGTTTTTTTTTACCACATGAGCCCGGTCGAATATCGAGGCGAATAGCGCGCATTTGTTCCCCATAAAAATGCCAGCGCACAGAAGGCGAATATTGGAATGGTATATAGTCGTGCGAAATCTATCTATGCTGTTTGTTTCTTTTTCTGCGGAAGTTATATATCCATTTGAACCTGGAGATCGGGGGCCCACGGAAACCGCACCAGCTATCGTCTTTCGAACATCTGCCACAGTGGCCCTATAGTTCATTTTACTTTCAAAATCGCGAGAAGGGGGAAGGGAGGGGGTGTGTGTTGGATTTAGTGAGGTCTTATGTGGCGCTTTTGTGGGGCTGTTTGCCTCAATATGAGACGAAGAGACCGTTCTTTGGGGGGAAGGGGGAGGGGGGACGACAGCTTGCAGTTGGAACCTGCTGTTGCTGGCTGCTGCTTCTGCGGCGCTCCTGTCGTATATGTATAGATTGTTGCGTCTCACGGTCGCCTTACTACGTTATTTGGTTCTTCGAGAGAAGCTATGTATAGAGAGAAAGTGGACAAAACATAGAAATGAGCGAGTGCGCGGAGAAAAGCGAGGGGGATGCTCTCGAGCGGAGTATAGGAACGGAGAGGTTATTGTTGCGACGATGGGAGGCCACGTAACGTTGCGATCTTGCCAAACTACTGTTGCTATCTTCTTTTTTTTTTTTTTTTTTTTTTTTTTTTTCTGCTTTGAATGTTGCGGTTATCGAATAAACCAGAGAAGAACGAAAGAAAGAAAGACAATAAAAAAATACGCGTATAAAGTTGTTCTTTTTTTTGGGGGGGGGGGGGGGGGGGGGGGCAAGAAGCTGGGAGCGGGAAAGTTTATTATTCTTTTAATTTATTCAAAAACGAGCAGCCGGTGATGGAAATGTGCCTCGTAATGTTCACTCCAGACTTGTACCGTACGCATTACAAGTAATCAAATTACTTGTAATCGATTACTTTTTGAAGTAATTTTGTAATCAGTTGATTACTTTTATTAGGAAGTAATCAGAAGAGTAATCTTATTACTTTTTGAAGTAATAAAATTACTTGTAACCGTTACAATTTGTCCACGGGCGCCCCCCCCCCCCCCCCCCCCCCCCCCGGCACACGCCTTTTTTTATGAAATGACAAAAGTAAAATTAGCTTTTTTTTTTCGAACGAAACAAAGAAAGATTTTTGCGGAGCTGTAGAAAACAAGGTCAATCTCTTTCTATGTACAGTTCTGTGAAATATCCGTTTTTTTTTTTGTTTTTTTTTTTTGTTTTTCGATCTGGGACTGGGAGTGGGAAGCCCCAGGGAAGCCACAGCTGCGTGACAAAGGCCATTCAGGGTGAAGTTTGAGGAGGTAGGGAGCCTTCATGTGCGCACATGAAGGCACCCTATGAGGAAGCAGAATGTAGCTTTGTGAGTCCTTCGTTCAAACTAGCCCCCTCACGCACACACACACACAAATAAAAAGTTAAAAAATCCTGCTTAGGGTACCTACTCGCAGCCCGAAGGAGAACCAGAACCGAAGAATGCCTAAAGCGGATGCAAAATATAACAAAGGCTGTAGAAATATTTTCCCATTTCCCCTACGTGGTCTTTGTGGCAAGCAATGTTTCGAGTTGAGAAGTGGTCGGGGCGATCTCTTCCGCTAATGGACACTACACATGATCCGTTTTAAATCCTGGAGCTGCTGTTCTTTTGTATAACATGCGAGCTCATCCACATGTGAATAATAAAATGAGCGACGCAAACTTTGAGCGACAACCCTTGCTCAAGCTTAACAAGATCTAGAACCCCCCCCCCCCCCCCCCCCCCCCCCGAAAATGGCGAACGCCCAAATCATTAAACGTCTTCAAACGAATTCTATGCTTGTGTCGTATTGTGAAGGTGCAACGACCGCGAGAGGGAGCCAGTTTCTCTTCTTCAATACTTGTGCAAATGTGAAATATAGGTTGGAAGTAGCTCATTGTTATGAGGGCTAAAGATATGTCTTCACACAATAAAGTAATCGGAAAAGTAACGATTACTTCTTTAAGTAATGTCCAATTACTTTTGCCGTCGAGTAATCAAGTAATCTAATCAAATACTTTTAGCCAAGAGTAATAGTAATTGTAATCGATTACTTTTTTTTAGTAACGTGTACAAGACTGGTTCACTCTTCTTGCTTTGTTATTCGTTCTTGGCCGCTCTTATCGGCCACTTCATGCCACAACCTCATTGACTGCTGAGTGATAAGCACATTCTCGGAGCGATAAGGACGTGCTTGGAGTGATAAGCACATGCTCGGAGCGATAAGAAGATGCTCGGAGTGGTAGAAACATGATCGGAGCGATAAGAAAATGCTCGGTACTCGGAACACCCCCGCGTTTCTTCGATTGTTGGTGACGGTATAGACCCCTTTCGAAATTCACGTGCCGATTGTTAGAAGGTCGGAATCACTGCACAATGGCGGAAAAACTGCATTGAGGAACGTGCAAGTCACTCGATTAGATAGAAAACGTCGTAGCGCGGTCAACATTACGAGCCAACGAGCCAATTAAACAGCGTCGAAAGTGCAACGTCACTGCATTCGTCACCTTTTTCTGTGGGTGTGTTTTTACCAGCGTACCGTGACGTTGAGATTTAAGTCCGCCATTGTGCAGGGATTCCACAGCTGACAGCAGGAGACAGTATTTCGAAAGGGGTCTATCGACCAACACACTGTTTACAAACAATCCCACGTTTGCCCACCGGGTGAGGGCACTGCGCACGCGCAGAAACCAGATTTTCCCAAGGCGAAGCATCTGCGCATGCGCAGTGCCGACAGCAGCACCACCGCATCGGCGTGACGTCGGAGAGTTGAGTTGGTCTATAGATGCGACAAATTCGTTATACGCACCGAAGAGCATTAACGTTACGGCATTTGTTACACAAACTTGCAACGCGACGTTCACGTACGACACTGGAAAGTTCGTTGGCCCAGCTGTATATATGCCGTCTCTGTTAAATTTTGCGTGTTTATTTCGCCTTTGTCTCCCGTTAATGACGAGTCTTATGTGGCGCTAAAGTTTGTTGAACTCCCCTCGCACAGACTCGCAATCCGAGAGATGAGGTCCGAAACAAATAGCACACATCGAGGCAATAAACGGCAACAGCTTGGTGCGCCCGGGGTTCATAACCTCGTAGGTTATACACGCATATCTGTTTTCTTCTATATAATTTTTTTAATTTATTTTCCCCTTTGCACAGCTGCTGAATGCGTAACGGTTGGTACGCCTCGCTTCCACGAGGGGCGTAACACAGGTCTGTGATGTGTGCGACGTTCTTGTCATCTCATCCTATTTTTTTTTTCTTTTTTTTTTGTAACGAAACTTGTTTTTCACGCTCAGTTTAGATACACGGAACCAAGCAAGCATGACAGCTGGGGTATATCGCGTGTAAACTATTTCATTTCTTTTTTTTTTGTTTAAAGAACGAAACAAATTGCGTTATGAAAATACAGATGCGTCTGGCTTCCGGCCTCAGTCGGCTACGTGTTGGATTCGTGCAGTAATAACAGAGTTGCTGCCCCTGTCCCCTCCCCCACCAGCTCAAACCATTCTTATAAATTACTCCATCTGGCGGATAACTGGTTTCGAGGGTTTTGAGGATAACACAATGGGTACATTCGGAAGGAGATGAAAGCCACGCATTTGAAAGAGCTTCAAAGCAAAAGTTAAGCTGGTTAAACCTCAATGGGCGAAAAAAAAAATCACTCAATAAAAAATTAAAAAGAAAGTCTCTGCAGTTTAATAAAACCAGTAGGATCTGGCTTCTTTGGCCGAGGGAGAGCCTGTGCTCGCATGAAAACGTGTTGGCGCGTTTTCATACTGGAATCCTCTGAACCGGCGATTGCCGAAACTGGTTCAATTGCGATCATACCGAGCATTGGCGTCAGAATCCTCCGCTGACTGAACCACTCTAGCTCTAGAAAAAGGTGGGGTCTGAGTGTAAAATCCGGATGACGTCACCAGCATTTTGCTAGCTCCAAACAATGACAGGTTGAACAAAAAAATGGACAAAAGGACATATATAGAAGGCGGGTGTACTTGGGGCTATCTATTTGGTCTTTTGTTGACATCTGGAGACTGCATTTTGCTTGCGCCTTCCTTCCTGTTCTCTATGCGGTCGCTTGGCTCCAGGTTTGCAATCGGTTCAGCTTTCCCCTAGAGTCTGAAGATCCCTAGTTCCATAAATTGTTCCCGGCGAATTTTTTTTTTTTTTTTCCAAGGCTGCAAAATGTGTTTGAGATACTGAGTACAAGATAGTGAGAAACGTAATTAAGATAGAGCAGAAAATACTCTAGACTCAATGTATCTGCAAATATATCAAAATACTACCAAAAGTATTTGAGATACAGTATCTTGAGTAGAGTATATTTGAGCTAGGCACGAGTCTGCCGAGTGCCACGTTCTTCACCGCGGCTGGGAAGCCGCCAGGATCGCGGCCGGCGACGGCATGGCACGTTTGTGACGTCATCGCGGGCGGATACGGATCGAGGGACTACTTTTTTCGACGCGGTCGACACACCACTGGGAGACCCAGTGAATACTCCCCATAGAAACCCCGAAGAGCGAAGCACAAGAGGCACGAATATAAAAGACATATATGTCCTCCGTTGCCTAAGGTTCCACTCCGACATAGAACATCACAAATAGGCGAAAGGGCCCTACTAGGCCCTTTCGCATGTAAAACATGCTCGTGATATAACAGGACATATTCGGGAAATTTTGGGTCAAAATAAGGAAGCGGTTTTGCTATATTAAAATCCAGACAAGATTATTGGTTAAAAAACAGGGCTTGTGTTATTCGTCAAAAACACAAGATAAATAATAATAATAATAATAATAAACTGCTTAAAAATACTTGCATTATAGGTAAAAAAAAGTAATATTACAGTAAAAAACGTTTTTTTCTTTAAACACTTTACAAAACGTCCCACAAAACGTACCTGTAACAAAACAGAGCTATATTATTCCCACATCCCAAACATGTTTGGTGAATAAACAGAATAAACAAAATAAAATTACTGCAAAAAAATAGAACTTTTTCTTATTTTTGCAAAACGGACGATTAATTAGTCAGTGAAAGAAGCCACAGTTGAAATACATTTTTTGAAGGAATATTTGCTCGCAATACAATATATTGTATATAAAAACTTTCATTGCAACCTGAAAAAAAAAAAAAACAGTTTTTCAATAACTTCCAAGACAAAAAAAAAAACACTTTTTTTTTTCACTGAAAAGAACAACAATTTTGTTTTACATTTTTAAGAGCAGAAACTATTTTTCTACTTGGGACAGAAACCGAAAAGATGATTTATCAACAAAAATTACAAAAACAGAGAAATCATAGAGTTATTATAATGCACGCTAGAGTTTCAACTGGCGCTAGTGTCTATGCGACTTCCGGGATGCAAATTGAAGCAGACATCATCCAGTCAACTTTTGCGGTGCTCCTGTGAATTCTAAAAACGCGCGCGCATTGCATCTCTTCGCCAGAAAATAACACGGATCATTTCTGTGACTTCGGTTGCACCGAATAGTAGTACCTTTATTATCATTGTAAAAGTGAAATCGCTTTAGATAGAGTAATTTCCTTCACCAGTGAACCTGTTAAGCCTCGCTATATTTCAGGCCCAAACCCGTGTTCTGCAGCAGGTGTGTAAAAACGAGTGACGATTCCAAGCAAAATAACGATCGAAAGTAATGTGGTGTGCGTTCAAGGTTCGCCAAATGACGATTATGTATTGCTAATATGCCAGTCATGTCACTGTATAAAAATGATCCCGCCGTGCATCTTTACGAGCGGTTAAAAACAATCAAAACGTAAAGTATAAAGTATGCATGTAGGCTATGAAAGATTTTTTTTTATATTATTATTATTATTATTTCCTAAGCCGGGCAGCTTTTATCGGCCACGTGCTCTCTAGCGTCTCCCCATTTCCAAAGATTTCAAGCGTGCGGGTGATGTCAGAACAAGCATCTTCGCACGGATTCATGAGCAGAAATAATAAAGCAGTACTTTTTTTTTATTGCAAAACGGAATATAATACGTGGCCTTCAATTTATTTTGAACCTCCACATACACAGGGAGTTGCTGATCCAGTGTTACTGCGTAGTTGTTGCCGTGTTTCTTGGTTTTCCAGACGTCCAGACGTTTGGCACGTATGCGTATACCCCATGCTGAAAAACGCCGACGCCGTGTTCGCGCTAACACTGTCCGACAGTGCTCATAAATGCACGGTATGAAGCTATTTTAACGCTGTGTTTACTGCCATGAATTTAAAAAAAAAGTAAAACGCCCTGACTAAGCAATATTAGACAGTTTTAGTATAGCGCTGGTGGCCTTTACGCACGCAATTTTAGTTGTGCACTGTAAACGTTGCCGAGTGAACATCTCGCATGATATTCATTCAGGTTGCAGCCGTAGATTTCCACGTGCTTACATCGCCGTGCACGATGCTCTTCTATAGAAATATTGAAAATGAAAACGTTTCCAATAATTTTATTTCAAATTAACCCAAGCCCCAACTCTTTGGTCAATCGCGCTTCTTTTTTTTTTTTTTAGGCAAATTCGATTTTGGTGTTTTTATCAATTGTCCCGTGGAAACGGCATCTTTTATTAATGCTATCACGGGAAGAGATCCCTGTACAGTGCACGGCGACAACTTGGCCGATTTTTCGAAAAGTCGTTCGTTTCGTCGGTGATGAGCTGCGCAAAAGAGGCTTGCCGTTGAGCAGATCGCAGCGTTCACGCACGTTGCGAGCGGTGAACGTTTTCACTGTGCACTTCTTCCGCTGGACGGAAATCTGACTGGACTGCGGTAGGTACCGCGGAAAGAATTGCCGAGCTGAACACCACGTAATTTCACATAACTTCCCGAACACCACGTCGCCCATGCTACACCAGTCGCCGCTATCTTAGAACTGGTGCTCTCTCTGGGCCCGAGATCTCTCGAGAGCTTCCCGCAAAGCCTCTAAGCCCGCAGCTCAAAATCCCCAGCGTGGCGCGCGTGCGCAATACGCTAGCCCTTCTATTGCGCTCTGCGCCTGCGCACTCCCAACCCGCAATTTTTTTGCGTGCGCAAAGCTTTAGCGTACGATCCACTGAAGCTGTCTATTCGCTTCCGCGTCTGAGAAATGTTCCGAGCTATCTATAGTATACGTACGAATTATTCGTGATATTTATTTTTATCATAAAGTGCAGGGGAAAAATGTACTCACTTTTTCCCTTAGAAATGCATTACTGGGAGTCAACTTTGGGGTGTTTGCTGTCTGCTTCAATTTGCAACAGCACACTAGCACCGGTTGAACCTATAGCGTACACAGCCTCCAGATTTTTTTTTTTAACAACATCGCGCGAACGCCGACCGGCAGCTTGTGCCTTATCGCGGCGTGGAAGAGCAGAACAAGGCACACGCCTCGCAAGTGGGCGCATTTTCGTCTTCTGCGCATGAGAAAGAAAGTAGCGGTGACGTCAGAACGCCGAGCCCTGATTGGCTGATCGCGACCCCCTATCTCAGCGTCGTCTGCTCCTTTGCAACGTCGTCTGCTCGCAACGTCGTCTGCGTCTGTCTCACCTTACCTGCGACTTTGGGAAGCGCAGGTCTTTACGAAAGAGCTCGACTTCGCCTTTCAGAGGGGACAGACGAAATAACTCGAGCGGTACGTTGTTTTTGTCTAACAACTAGCAGACGCGCATCAAGGAGGGAAGTCAAAGGGCTCACTGGCGAGCTGTCCCGAGGTGCCGAGGTTTGTTTGCTAAAAACCGAGAGGTGAGCGTGTTAGTGTCCGCAAGTTCCCTACCAAATACTTTTTCCCTCCTTTCGTGTGCGGCGAGACCCCTCATTCTTTGACGGCGTCGGCGGGTTGGCGCAGTTAACGTCGTCTGCTTTACGTCTGCTAGTCAAAGCGATGGCTGCTTTACCTTTCCTGCGTCTGTCGGAGATTCACCGCTTTTTCACCGGCGAGAGTCACCGTTGCCTCGGGAAACAAGGAGATAACAAGAGGAAGAAATTGACCTCGTAATCTAAAACTGAGGTCAGCGATCAAAGTATAATACGGGAAGCGTTCACAAGGGTCGCGCGGGCATATTCCATTCAGCACGCCAGCCGGTCGTGGGCAGACGGTCGCCGAGTCGCGGAGTGCCTGCTAGGCCCAACTGCCGTGCTCACTTGGTCGCGTTCGGTGGAATCGTGGCCGGTGGAGCTTTTCCCGGGTGTTTGTGGATCCAGCGTTCTTGGTCGTCGTGGTCTGTTTCAAGTACTTTTTACTTTTTTCTTGCTGCTTGAAGTTGGGACGCGTGAGAAGCGCACGTAGAAAAATAAACGTCCGTGGGTTGTCGCGACCGCGACGCTGTCGGCCATGCTGATTTTATCGTAAGAAGTGCGTAAGACAGCTTCGGAGCTGCCGTAGGATTTCGTCGTGACCTGCGCAAAACTTACAAAAATTTCGTTTCGTGAATATAAATTTGTTCTTAAGTTATGTCTTACGCACATTTTTGGCGTAAGATCGTTTCGTGAATCTGGCCTCTGCGCTTCCGAAAGTCGCAGGAAAGGTAAGACAGACGCAGACGACGTTGCGAGCAGACGGCGTTGCAAAGGAGCAGACGACGCCCAGATAGGGGGTCGCGATCAGCCAATCAGGGCTCGGCGTTCTGACGTCATTGGTACCCCCTGCGCAAGGAGCAGACCAACTTGCCCTCCGCATAGCCTCGCTGACTTGCTGTTTCACGCCGCGATAAAGCGCTGATCTACCGGCCAATCAATGTTCGCGCGATGTAGATAAAAAAAAAAAAAAAAAAAATCTCGAGGTTGTAAGTACATCAGAATAACTCTATGAGATAAACGGACGGAAACAGATCATCCGTCGCAGCAGCCAAGCTTTTGCTTGGCAGCTCTCTTGATACGGGTGCTCAGTGCGCGTGCACCTTGCGCGTGAGAGCATGATTCGCACGAGTCTAGAGGTAAGGAGAGTTGTACGCATGGCGTGACGCCGCCATAACTGTACTTCATAGAAGGCAGGCGCCAGTTCACGAGACAGCTCGTGCCTCACCGCAGTTGTCGCGTGTGCGAAAAGATACGAGCCAAAATGTATACGAGTCACTATGGCGGCGCCCACAACCATGTCGGGGAACGGAGTGCCGATACTCTAAACACAGCTCATTTAGTAGCTCTAGGTGACACAATGCTATATAGTTGCCTTTGTTTCTACCCTCTGTTCGAACGCGTTCGAACGCGAAAGCTGGACAACGTGGCGTTCGGCGTTCGAACGCCTTCACGGAAGCAACACTTGTTTGGAAATTTTGTCGTGGGATAATTAGTATCACTGTCATATCACTATAAGTATCGCTATCATATCACTATCACAGTATCATATCACTATCACTATCACTATCATATCGTCATCACTATCACTATACCACTGTCAAGGGCGCTAACGCCAAATCCAGCTGAAGAAATATCATTCGGTACTTGAGAGTTCGTACAAATTTAACGCAAACTTTCAAAAAAAAAAAAAAAAAGAAAAACATTGAAGACAGTTTGAATTTAAACGTCGACTTACGGAGAATTGACTTGTGACAAAACTAAAATCCGATAAACTCCAATTTAAATAATAATAATAATAATAGTAATAATAATAATAATAACGATAATAATAATAATAATGATAATAATAATAATACACTCCGATAACACGGAACCCCGTACTGATGTCCAAAGTGTAGTCGTGTGCGAATCGTAGATTTTGAGTTCGAAGCGAATAGTGGTTTGGACTCATGGTTAGTCGTGTATCGTATAGCAGGAAACGGGCGACGCGAAGGAACGTACATGATATGACCGACTTCCCCGCACCATCACGGCGTTCGTCGTGTTTCTCCAAAGGCCTAGCGTCGGCGCATTCCCCATGCCGACAGCAGCGTCACCGCAGCGACGTGACGTCACAGTCGCGTGTTCGCAACTCCAGCCTCGTGCATCTAAAGGCGACCCGTGTTTTCATGGACGTCATTATGTCCCCCATTTTGTTGTTATAAGTTTCCTGGCGCGTGCCGAAGGCGAGCGCTCAAAGAATTCATCTGACATCGAGATACGTATAGACGCTTTGCAGCAGCTGTGCATGGACGCCGCGCCATAACTGACCTTCAGTTTTTGTATCCTCTTATTATATTTTCTTCACTTCATCATTACCACAGCAGGGCAGGTTATTGCCATATTAGATTCAACTGTGTCCTTCTCCACAGCACTGGCCTTTCTGGAGGCTTGTCAAGGCCCGCTTTAATGGCTCGGCATCTGGGAAAGACAAGAGAAGGTCAGCAATGGAGGCTGTAATTAGGCGCGTGTGTAAAGCGTCTATAGAGAGTATTCACTGGCGGCCATAGCCGTGTGCACGACTGCTGAGCGCGTGCTCATGGTGAGCTTCCACAGTTCTTTTGCAACGTGCATTCCACACCATCAAGATTGCCGGTCTTAAGGTCTGTTCACACGATGCATCTTTTAGGTGCGCAACAGTTTCGCGACACTCAAGTTTCGCGAAATGTGCTCGTTCACACGTACCGCTTCACGTGCAACAACGATGACGTTTAGACTCGCGAAAATAGTTTGGGTGTTGACCATATAGTGGCGCTTCAGTTGAAAGCCAACATCATCGTCATCACCATTAACCATTCAGCGTCGTGTTCTCTATCTCCCGCCACATTCTAAAAACCGCCAGCATTGCCGGCAGCTCCGCCGCCGCTGGTTCGAACACTCCTCTGTCCCCGCACCATCCCGTTTTCGGCACGGCGCCCAGGGCGCTTTCGCCGGGACGGGGCGAGACGCCGGCTGTGTGAATGAGGCCTAATTGTCTTCGTCCATCGCTGGATTTTTTTTCCGATATGCTACTCACTTTTCCTTCAGTGGTGCTTGACGCGCTTGCGGAAGCGCCGGCAGTATCCATCGTTCCTGGTTTCGTTTTTTTTTTTTTTTTTTCGGATTTGGCTCGGCTACAACATTGGCAGCGAAGTGGTCTTCTCAAACAGCTCGCTCCCCCCTCAAAGGCCACGTGAGAGCGTTTCTGAGCGGCCATTGGCGGCGCCCTCAGAGTGATTGACAGGACTCGGCAAAGTTTCAGCAAAAGCTCGCTCCAGAAGCGAGGTGTGCGCGCAACCTTTTTTAGATGCGCGCGTCCTTTTCGGACTCGTTCAGACGGCGCAACCATTTCGCGAAACTACGTTTCGCGACACTAGATGCGCGAGAAAAATGCATCGTGTGAACGGGCCATTAGCAACCTAGTAATGTGAGTTCTTTCTGAGCATGCGCTCTAAACAGCACCCACAATTATAGCGTCCAGTGAATAGTCCTTATACAGTGCACCGAGGCATATATAGGCTTCATCACGCTGACATTTAACAACAAAATGGCGGATTGACGTCACGTATAAAAACACCCTGTATACGCGTTGTTGTTGTTGTTTTTTTAGCCATATTTGAACTTGCATAATTTGCAAGAGCAGGTGATATAGAAAGCCCCAAAACAAATTGCAAACCAAAAAAAAAAAAAAAAAAAAATTTGAGCAGAGTAGATTACGTCCTGCGTTCCTTCAGATGTCAGTGACCATACATAATTTTCATGAAAAATATCGATTCCTACGCCCTTTAAAACCGACAAGTTCAATTAAAACACCCACGGTGAAAAAAGAAAAAAAAAAGGGGGGGGGGGTTCGTTGTAAAAACAACAAAGTTACTTTTAAAGTCGTTTAAGGCCATTGCAAAAGTCTTAAGAGGTCTTTTACCTCCGAGCTGGTAATTGTATAATTAGCGAGGTTTACAATAGCGTACGCAAAAGCTTTGCGTACGTGCAAACAAATAGCGTCCTTGCCACTGCATATTATATGCAGCGAGTCCAAACCGCGTTTTGGATTGCGACTCGCTTGGCGACGATGCTATCATTCTCTGCGTATAGACCTTTACTGTGTGCTCTCGTCCCCAGCCACCGCATATAGCGTATCCGGTATGGGCGACGAAAAAATTCTAAAACGTCTCAACCGGTAACTAGTAAAAAAAAATAAGGGGGAGGCAAAACGATAATGTGTGACAGTTACGCTTATATCCTAAGTGTCTTCTACTGGCGTGGCGACGGCAAAACAATGTTTCCGCCTATACTGGAAGTGACAACAATTCAAGATGGCGGCGCCCTTGAGGAAAGGGTATATAGGCGAGGCTTTTGTCCTATGCGCCGAAAAAGTGGGTGAGAGAGGGAGGACGAGAGCGCGCGGGGACATCAGAACGCCGACCCCTGGTTCGCCTGATTAGTGGGTAGACCGAAAGCTATGCGGAGTGCAAGTTCGTCTGCTTTTCTTTGCAGGGGTTGTTGTGACGTCAGAATGCCAAGCTCTGATTGGTTCTGAATGAAAGATAGTGGGTAGACCTCAAAGCAGCTTGACTTGAGGTGTACCCACTATCTTTCATTCAGAACCAATCAGAACTCGGCGTTTTTCTGACGTCACCGCAACTCCTGCGCATGAAGCAGACGACTTGCTCTCCGCACAGCTGCCGTTTTCCCCACGACGCTCGTCGAACGCGTTCGAACGCGAAGGCAAATCGCCGGATGCCGGCGTCCCGCGTTCTTATACGCCTTGGTCTAGCGAAGATTGAGGCAAAGGCTTCTTATATAGCTTGGTCAGGTCATTCCAACCAGAGCTCGACATTCTTAAAGTCACCGAATCCTAGGAAAATGGCGCCACTGCTTTCTCTGCCTGCTAGCCGGACACAAACTGATACTATACGGTAGGAGATCGAACTATAGGGGGCGCTTTATCCAGCTTGTTGTCCCCGCAGCTCGGTGTTTACTAACACAGCATAACAAAGAAATTGAACTTCGCCTAGCACGGTCTGGGCACAAGCGCTTCGCTCTGACCAGTGCTTTAGTCGCACGAGGAGTGGAATTCGGAATCGTCATGTTCGATTACTGTGATCAAAAACAAACAAGAAAATGCGGTTTGTTTTCTCCACAGCTGAAGCATACCGCGAGAGGCGTGACTGTTCGGTCTACTTCCCAATAGTTAAGCTGAGACTGCAGGCAGTCCCACAAGCACGAGAGCTCGAGATCGCTGCTTTGAAGCGTTCTTCAGCAAAACGAGCACTCGCGCTAGGAATGCACGTCTGAAAGACAGGATTGCTCGCGCTTGTATAGCTTTGGCTGCAGTCTCAGCATAAGGGTGAACAGAGCATAAAATACAGACAGCAATTGGCTAATCGTTCTCCGTTGCCATAGAAATAGCCATTTCGGTCCATTCAAATCTTCGAAGTTTCAAGAGGGTCGTTCTATAGACCAGTCGCACCAAGATCCTCATGGAGCATCATCGTACTGATGGCGTTCCTCGCCAATATGAGCGTCTTTTGCACTTTATATGCAATCAACTTATTAACCATGCCCATTTCCTTGAATCTCTTACAATAGCATTGTTCTTGCATATTTCAAAACAATAAAAGTATTTTTCAGTGCCTCCGAGCACCGACACAGCATGTGCTGGTGGTGGTACGAAGGTGTACGCTTGTTTCGCCCGTGTGTGGATAGCAAAACCTCGGTACACAAGAAGCGTCTATACCACCCGTCACCAGCGAATTTAGATTGGCTAACCAAGAACGGAGAGGTCGGGCAGAAATTGCTCATTTTATGAACCAAAATGGCGACCGTACTGGGAGCGTGGGGCTATACAGCGTTCGGTCTGTGTGTTCCTCGTCTTTTGTCCTCCGTACTTTTGGCGCTGTTTCCCTCTTCATAAATATATGCATAACGAACTCGCCCAACTTTCAACGGTGCTACATAGCATCCTCCTGGCATTTCGACCACGGAGCTATATAGAGTGCCCGGTCGCAGGTTTGGAGCGCGAGGATCTGGTAACACAGAGCATCAAAGAGCCATTTCTCGTGGAACCTGGACGTCAGCGCACAGCTTTTTCAGCGGCGAGGACCGGAAACACACTTGTTGGCTCGGGAGAAGTGTGTTTCGGCGTCTCGCCGCAGCGCGGCGCCAGTCACGTGGCTCTTATCTGATCCGTTGTCTGCCGCTCCTCCTTTTCCATTTCGGCGGCCGAGTCGCTTTGGCGGTTCGCTGGACACTTCCGGTCACGCGCTTGAGGCAGGCAGACGGCCATTCCGCGTTCCCGCTGTCTTTCGTGACGACGTCCAAGGAACCAGCGGGGGTAGATAGATCGCTGGACGGGTTTTTCCGGGCCAGGCTTTGTCAGTATATAGGAGCCTGAGGCTATGGCCGTGCTTTCGCTGCGCGCACATGCCCACTCGTGATGCACGCAGCAGGAGACGCCGACCGAAGTGTTGTCGCGAAGGTAGAGGGATCGCGCTGGAGGCGGGACCTCTCCTCGTGTCACCTCGTCAGTGACTATGTAAAGCAACAGTCGCAACTGCCAATCCATCATACAAAAGACAGTCTTAAGACACTGTCTGAGGCATGCTTCTTTATCGTACAATAGTCACGCTGGTCGTACAAAAAACAACTTGGCCACATGTTCGAAGCCTATGCACGTATATTGCCGCGCGCAAGGCTGAGAAAGCAACGCTCGGTCACGGTCCTCCAGAAAGTTCCCGTTTATTCATGTACCGCACGTAACTTCTATCATTTATCCCTGCATTTGTTTTCTAGAAAGTGCGTGTTCATTCTCGCCCCGATCACGCGACGCTCGAACCGCTTTCGCCGAATCTTCGAGATAGCGACGCACTCTAGATAAGAGGCCGACCGCGACCTTGTCGAGTCAGTTTCGCCCCAGCGCTCGACTCTGCTGTCTCGCCGACTTCGACGCCCGCGACGCTCTGTTATTATCTTTTGTACCCTTTTATTTTTGGCACAAGTTCGCCACATTAAACGTTTATTTATTCCTGTTTATTTCTTGTTTATTGGTCACCACCCGTGACATATTGGTGGAGGTGCGGGGTACCCGCATGCCCGTGCAGCGCTCCCCTCCGAGTTCCCGCAGTGCAAGTCCGGACCCAGCCTCCCGAGGACCGAGCGAAGACCAGATCGAAACCTGATCCAGTCGCCGCACCCAAGGTCTACCCCCGGAACACGGACTTCTGCCACCCCGGACCAGGCAGCCAACGAGGCCGACGATGGACAACCAGTCGTCGCAGAACCCGTCCACCGCCGCCGTCGTATACCTTCCCGTCGCACCCCGGACTCCGACGCCATTCAACGGGGAGGTCCACGAGGACGTTGAAGATTGGCTGCAACATTACGAACGAATTGCCCGCCATAACGCATGGACACCGGAGCAGTGCCTCCAGAACGCCTACTTCTCTCTGGAAGGCACGGCACGCACGTGGTTCGAGAACCACGAAGCGTCCATTGCGTCGTGGGAAGAATTCCAGGCGGAGCTGCGACGGACCTTTGCCAACCAGCAACGACGGCAGCGTGCCGAAGAACTCCTGCGAGCGAGAACCCAAGGGCCGACCGAGAGCGTCACAAGCTTCGTCGAAGACGTTCTTCACCTCATGAATCGCGCCGACCCAACCGCTCCCGAGGAGAAAAAGCTGCGGGTCTTGATGCGCGGTGTAAAGGAAAACATCTTCGGTGGCCTTGTGCGGAGCCCGCCTACCACCGTCGAAGCTTTCATCGCCGAAGCAACCAACATCGAGCGCGCGCTTCAGGCACGTGCTTCCCACTACCAGCGACATCCAGGCGTCGCTGCACCCACACTGCTTAACGGCGAAAACACTCTGGGTACACCGGACATCCGGGAAATTATCCGAGAGGTTGTCCGAGAGGAACTGCGAAGGTTGCTGCCAACAACCAGCCGTCCACCAACCCTTTCCATCGCCGAGGCTGTCCGAGAAGAAGTGCATCGGGCGCTACAACCAGAGGTTCCCGTCACCACGGTGGCACCGGAGGAACCGACGTTGAGCTACGCTGCGATGGCCCGACGACCGCCGCAAGCTCCCCGTCAAGCCACATCGCCACCCCGAAGAGACGCCCCAACGCCGCAGTACCCCCGACGACAGGAAGATCAGGCGTACCCAGAGCAACCTGCGCCGAGGAAGACAGACGTCTGGAGGACGGCCGACCGACGCCCGCTGTGTTACCACTGCGGGGAAGCTGACCATGTGTACCGCCGATGCCCATACCGACGACTCGGGCTGCGCGGGTTCCACCCGAACGACCCGCGACCCCGTTATGGTGAACGCCCTCGGGAAATCGACGAGTATCTGCGACGACCTCAATCCCCCGAGCCTGCGTTCCGCCGAGAGTTCCGGTCACCTTCGCCACGACGTCCAGCTTCGCCGATGCACCGACCCCGACGTGAAAGCCTGTCGCCCCTCGCTCCACGCCGGGGAAACTAGGCGCGGCAACCCCTGGAGGTGGAGTTGCCGAAGACGACCGACGCCAAGATCCTCCACGAACGTCGGAGGGCCCCCACTCGAACGCTACCAGAGACCGAAACGACGCCCCTGCAGCGGTGTCCAATAACCTAAATGTCGTCATTGACGGCCACGACGCATCAGCACTCGTGGACACCGGAGCAGACTACTCGGTCTTGAGTGGAAGGCTCTCCCGCCGCCTCCGCAAAGTCATGACGCCGTGGGATGGACCCCAAATACGAACCGCAGGAGGACATCTCATCACGCCCGTCGGAAGGTGCACTGCTCGCGTCGAGATTCACGGCGAGACGTGTCCGGTAAAGTTCGTCGTTCTACAAGACTGTTCCAGAGATGTCATTCTTGGCATGGACTTTCTGTGTGAATACGGCGCCGTCATCGACCTGGGTGAGAACAGACTGACGCTGCGCAAGCCTGTTCCGCCTTCAGAGAAACCCCAAACAGGGTCAGCCGCCGTCCGAGTCGCCACCGACCACGTGAACCTGCCGCCGCGATCAAGTATTGTCGTACCCGTCGTGGCAGATACAGCTACCTGCGGCGAAGTTGTTCTAGAAGGCAACCTTCAATTGCTCCTGGGAAGAGGAATAGGCGTCGCAAGAGGGATAACAGAACTCCAGAATGGCCGCACTGTGGTCCTCCTGACGAACTTCCGAAACGAAGCGCAACACCTCAGGAAAGGGGCAGCCGTTGGCCACGTCGAGGAACTCCGAAACTCCGCGGAAATCGCCGCCATTGCTGACGAATCCTCGCCACCTCAGCAAGACAGTACGTCGCCAGCGCAGCTCGACATTGACCCTAAACTTCCGGGCCCGAAACGACGTCAGCTGATTAACCTCCTCGCCGAATACCGCGACTGCTTTGCGACGTCGTCGAAGGTGCGCCAAACCACCGTTGCGAAGCACCGCATCGTTACCGAGGACGACGCGCGCCCTGTGCACCGATCTCCATACAGAGTGTCCGTCAAAGAAAGGCAGGTGATCCAGGAGCAAGTTCAAGAGATGCTGAACGACGACATAATTCAACCCTCAAGCAGTCCTTGGGCCTCCCCAGTCGTACTGGTTAAGAAGAAAGATGGGACGCTTAGATTCTGCGTGGACTACCGGCAGCTGAACGCAGTGACGAAGAAAGACGTCTATCCACTCCCCCGCATCGACGACACGTTAGACCGGCTGCGCCATTCTCGATACTTTTCATCGATGGACCTGAAGAGCGGCTACTGGCAGATCGAAGTCGACGAACGGGACCGAGAGAAGACAGCCTTCGTCACACCGGATGGGCTGTACGAGTTTAAGGTGATGCCCTTCGGACTATGCACGGCGCCAGCAACTTTCCAGCGTGTCATGGACACCGTACTGGCAGGGCTGAAGTGGCAGAGCTGTCTCGTGTACCTCGACGACGTCGTAGTGTTTTCAGGCGACTTCGACGAGCACTTGCGACGACTCCGAGCTGTTCTCCACGCCATACGGACCGCCGGACTCTCCCTCAAGCCGTCAAAGTGTCGGTTCGCCTATGACGAGCTGAAGTTCTTAGGTCACGTGGTTAGTAACGAAGGCATTCGTCCAGACCCAGAGAAGACCCGCGCCGTCGCAGCATTTCCAGCACCAAGAGACAAGAAGGCCGTGCGAAGGTTCCTTGGGCTATGTGCCTACTATCGGCGCTTCGTTCGAGATTTCGCAAAACTTTCCGCACCGCTCACAAACCTCACGAAGGACGCCGAGAAGTTTGAATGGGCCGAGGAGCAGCAGCAGGCATTCGACGAGCTGAAGCGACGGCTGCAGACTCCTCCTGTCCTTGGACATTTCGACCAGGATGCGGAAACCGAGATTCACACGGACGCAAGTAACGCAGGACTTGGCGCGGTACTGGTTCAAGTACAAGAGGGCACCGAACGAGTCATCGCCTACGCCAGTCGGACATTGTCCAAGGCGGAGCGAAATTACTCCACGACTGAAAAAGAATGCCTTGCGGTCGTCTGGGCGATCACGAAGTTTCGTCCGTACTTATACGGAAGCCCGTTCCGCGTAGTCACGGATCACCATTCGCTCTGCTGGCTTGCGAACATCAAGGACCCGTCAGGACGCCTTGCGCGATGGAGTCTCCGACTACAAGAGTTCAACATGACCGTAGTCTACAAGTCAGGCCGCAAGCACAGCGACGCCGACTGCCTGTCCAGAGCTCCCATCGAAACACCCTCCGACAGCAGCGACGACGATAACGACGAGTGGTTCCTGGGCGCAGTGAACACCGACGACATGGCCAGACGTCAACGAGACGATCCTGAGCTGCGCGCACTAATAGAGCACCTGGAAGGGAGTGGGAGTGCCATACCACGTGTTTTTTCACGAGCCCTGCCGACCTTCGCCATTAGACAAGGAGTTCTCTACAAAGAGAACTTCGGCAACAACAACTCGACGTGGCTGCTGGTAATCCCGACCGACCTTCGAGAGGAGATTTTCCAAGCCTGCCACGACGACCCGACGTCCGGACACCTCGGTTACAGCCGGACACTGGCCCGTATTCGTGAAAAGTATTACTGGCCCAAGCTCCCCAAAACGGTCCACCTATACACACGATCATGCCATGAATGCCAGCGACGAAAGAAACCTCCAGCGAGGCCGGCCGGACTCCTGCAGTCAATTCCTCCGCCAACGGCACCCTTCCAACAGATCGGAATGGATCTACTTGGCCCTTTTCCACCGTCGACGTCGGGAAATCGCTGGATCATCGTCGCCACAGATTATCTCACGCGGTACGCCGAAACGAAAGCCCTTCCTTCCGGAACTGCTGTGGAAGTTGCCAAGTTTTTCATTGAATCCATCGTCCTCCGGCACGGCGCTCCCGAAGTCCTGATCTCAGACCGTGGATCCTCGTTCATGGCCCAGCTGACACAAGAAGTCCTTCGTCTCAGCCACACCAGCCATCGTCGCACCACGGCGTACCACCCTCAAACCAACGGGCTGACGGAAAGACTCAACAAGACCATCGCCGACATGATTTCCATGTACGTCGACGTGGAGCACAAGACATGGGACGAGGTGTTGCCGTACGTCACCTTTGCCTACAATACGGCCGTGCAAGAAACCACCGGGGTTACACCCTTTCAACTGGTTCATGGTCGCAAAGTGACGACAATGCTGGACGCAATGTTACCCCACGAACCGGCTGTCGACGGAAGTGACGACGCCCAGGTGGTTGCCCAACGGGCAGAAGAAGTCCGTCAGCTCGCCAGACTCCGGATTCAAGCCCAACAACGTATCGACACTGGCCGCTACAACCTTCGTCGCCGGGACGTCCACTTCCAGCCGGGAGACAGGGTGTGGGTCTGGACACCGATCCGCCGCCGTGGTCTCAGCGAGAAACTACTGAAGCGCTACTTTGGACCCTACAAAGTGCTTCGTCGACTCGGGGATCTAAACTACGAGGTGATGCCCGACGAACACGAACATCGTCACGCCGCCCACCACGACCTGAGGTCGTCCACGTCGTGCGCCTGAAGCCGTACTACGCTCGATAGGACTGTGGACCTTTTGTGCTCCCAAAGACTCTTTAGTTTATCGTTCTTTTTTTTATTTCGATTTGTTTTACACTGCATCGGGGCGATGCACTTTTAAAGGGGGGAGTAATGCCGCGCGCAAGGCTGAGAAAGCAACGCTCGGTCACGGTCCTCCAGAAAGTTCCCGTTTATTCATGTACCGCACGTAACTTCTATCATTTATCCCTGCTTTTGTTTTCTAGAAAGTACGTGTGCATTCTCGCCCCGATCACGCGACGCTCGAACCGCTTTCGCCGAATCTTCGAGATAGCGACGCACTCTAGATAAGAGGCCGACCGCGACCTTGTCGAGTCAGTTTCGCCCCAGCGCTCGACTCTGCTGTCTCGCCGACTTCGACGCCCGCGACGCTCTGTTATTATCTTTTGTACCCTTTTATTTTTGGCACAAGTTCGCCACATTAAACGTTTATTTATTCCTGTTTATTTCTTGTTTATTGGTCACCACCCGTGACAATATGAAGCAGACGTGCTCGGAACCATTTTAAACACACTGTTGTGTTGTGTGGAAGACAGTCAGCCCCCACGGGCGTCTGGTGTTTACGATGTGGACGAGAAATTTAGCCGCTTGCCAACGCGCAGGAAGTTAAAGAAGCGTGGCATTGGTAGGTTCCCTCGCCCTCAAAGTGCGAAGTCATGTTAGCGGGACACGAATTGCCCTCGAGCCAACCTCTCCCCCGCGTTGCTGATCTTGCTGCGACGTCTGGCGCGGTCGTGTGATGGCTGGGCTACTGCGACGCAGCTCCGAGATTTATTCTTAGAACCCGAACTGTATGGACGGGGATCGCTTGTCATGAAGCCTTCGCTTGAAACAACAATTGCGCGGCTTGCAGATTTTTTTTTTTTACCTTTTTTTTGCACAAATTATTGCATAAAGGACATTTTTCATAAATAATGTTCCTTCACACATCGCGTGTATAGAAACATTGTGTGTGTATGTGTGTGTTTGCGTGTGCGTGTGCGTGTGCGCGAGTGCGTGCGTCCGTATGTGTGTGTGTGTGTGTGTGTGTGCGTGCGTGTGTGTATCTGTGTGTTTGGGCAGATTTTTGTGTATATACTTGCGTACAGCTTTCTGCGGCATTTGAGAAGTTTAGAGTGCGCGTGCACAGCTTTGATTGGTGCTCGAACTGCGCGATCGCCCGTGCTCCCTTGGCTTTGACTGCATAGCCTAAGTTGCCCGCGAGCTTAAACATTTTTATGTGCAAAGATAAATATATTTTTGGGGGCAAATGTCTGTGTCTACAAAGAATTTCATAACATATCTTTATATAAAAAAAAAAAAATGTCGCAAAAAGAGATTCGTTGACGCGTAACGTAAAAGCGTGACGGGCAACCAATGTAACACGATTCCTCGCTAAATTTTGAATCGGTGTATAAATATTCTACACCATGTAAGCTTTTCCTCACGACCCAGCGCAGCTCGAAACAGGATGCTCACTATCCGTGTGATTAAGATATATTTGATTTTGTTTGTTTGCTTGTTTGTTTCCTTTTCGGGGAACTATAAGGAAGGCTGAAATATGACGCCCCTTCGTGCGTCGGATCGACGGCGATGAAATCGCCCGCCAGACGGGTAAACAACGCACCCACGCGCTCGAGCTGTTTGGGCGTGTGGTCCGCGTGGGTACCTTCTCGACAAAGCGCGGCGGCTCGAATGCTGTGGAATTCGCGAGCGGACGACGCTTGGTCCGCTCGCGTCGGGTGACGTTTCATTCGGGTTCGACGAAATGGGTTCCTTGAAATGGCGTTCGATGAAATGGCGTTCGATGAAGCGGCGTTCGATGAAATGAATTCGATGAACTGACGTTCGATGAAATGAAGTTCAATGAAACAAATTCGATGAAATGGTGTTTGATGGAATCGTGATCGATTTGATGGATTCGATGAAATGACGTTCGACCAAATTGGGTTGATGAAACGGCTTTCGATGAAAGGGCGTTCGATGATATGTCGGCCCCACTGGCTTTCCTCCCTGACTTGGACTCCCAAGCGACATCTACCCCGCTTCTCTCCTTGGCGTCTTTTCCGCAAGGTGGCGTCGCCTCCCACGTGGTCCGTGGCTATAGGTGGCGCAAGCCGCCGCCCCATTCAGAGGTTTCAGCCTCATCCATCCCGAGAATCTCATTATGGCCTCGAGGCCAATGAGGCTTTGGCATTTGCCGAAGGACGAATTACGAAGCGAGACGCGCGAACACAATAAGGCACGCCCTACGTTTCTTAATCTCTCAATGACAATAAAGACAAAAAAAATGAAAGCCGTTTACAACTCCCTGTAACGCCGAATTAGAGCGCAGCTCTTGAGGAGGAGGAGGGAAGGGTACTGGGGGGTGGGTCAAGTGACCTCGGGGGGCGGGGGGTCACGTGACCTTGCGGGTCACGTGACCTTAGGGCGTCACGTGACGTCGGGGGGGTCACGTGACCTCGGGCCACGTGACGATACCGATGACGTCATCAGTAGCGTCACTGATGACGCCATCAGTGATGATGACAATGCGGATGCCGGTGACGTCATCAGTGACGTCACTGATGACGTCATCAGTGATGATGACGATGACGATGTGGATGCCGGTGACGTCATCAGTGACGTCACTGATGACGTCATCAGTGGCTATGACGTCAACGGGGAGTCACGTGACCTCGGGGGTATCCCCAGGTCACGTGACCCTTGGGGGGTCACTTGACCTGGGTAACCATCGTGACCCTCGTGAGGGTAACCCTAGTAACCCTTGTGAGGGCAACTCTCGTGACCCTCGTGAGGGTAACTCTCGTGACCCTCGTGAGGGTAACTCTCATAAGCCTCGTGACCCTCGTGAGGGTAACCCTCGTGAAGGTTACCCTCACGAGGGTTACTAACCCTCGTAACCCTCGTGAGGGTTACGAGGGTAAGTAACCCTCGTGAGGGTAACTCTCATAACCCTCGTGACCCTCGTGAGGGTAACCCTCGTGAAGGTTACCCAGGGTTACTAACCCTCGTAACCCTCAAAAGGGTTACCTTCACGAGGGTTACCCTCACGAGGGTTACTAACCCTCGTAACCCTCGTGAGGGTTACAAGGGTAAGTAACCCTCGTGAGGGTAACCCTCGTGAAGGTAACCCTTTTGAGGGTAACTAACCCTCGTAACCCTCGTGGGGGTTACGAGGGTAAGTAACCCTCGTGGCCCTCGTGATCCTCGTGAGGGTAACCCTCATGAGATTAACCCTCGTAACCCTCGTAACCCTCACGAGGGTTACGAGGGTTGCGGTTACGCCGACGCCGACGCCGACGCCGACGGCGACGGCGACGGCGACGCCGACGGCGACGCCGACGCCGCTCAAGCCGGGAACGGGCCCCTAAGAGCTGCGCTCTAAAAAAGAAAAAAAAAAAAAGAAATAGGGATGTTGCGAATATTTGTTGAACTTAGATTCGACGGGACCGGCGAACATTTTGACCTTTTCGTGAAATTCGACCAAGTCCGATTTACGAACAGAGTTGCCTTACTTCTACACCTGAATAAAAGAAAGAGTTATAAAATAGTTTATTTGATGATTACCGATGTTTACACTTTATAAAAGCAAACTACATTTCGCACAATGTAAAAGTAAACATGTGTATTTTTAATGCTTTATTTAGGTAGCCTATTAATGTGAAACGTTCAAACAATGCTCCCAACAAATATTGCCCCCCTCCGCCAGGTAGAGTCAGCACGTTCTCAATCTCAACGCTTGCGCATAATAGTCCAACCAAAGTCACTGCCATACTGTTAGGGACGCGGGAGAAGGGGGGGAGGAGGGAGGGGGACCGGAGCCCCCTTCCCCAAGTATTATTACAGGTTTGTGCGTGTCGGGGGGGGGGGGGGGGGGGGGGGTCAGCGGCGGCTCACCTGTCCCCGCCCCCCCCCCCCCCCCCTTTATAAAATTACTTGAGAGGGGGAGGGAGGGGGGTTATGACGCCAGCCGCTCGTCATGAAGTCATCACGTGCGTCCGTGATGACTTCGTGATAGAACATAAAATACAAATCGCCGCACACGACGTGGTGAAAGGAACAAAAGCTAACACGCTAGGGTAGTGTTTTCTCTCGAACAAAACTCAGATTGTAAAATCTAATTTTCGTATAATACAAAAAAGAAAAGAAAAAAAAGGAAAAGCAAACATCAACAATAAAAAAAAAGTCAGAACGGAATTTGGCTTTAGCCCCCCACTTGCAATATATTTCCGGCGTCCCTGCAAGCAGGACACAGACCGATACTAACATGCAGACATCCAGAACCGTGCGATGTGATTGACTGAAAAATACCTGTTGCCATGGCAATCGCCATTTCGGTTCCTTCCGATGTTTGTGGCTCTTTCCGTGAGTTAGAACACGCTACGGTGAAGCTTCCTTTCACGTCAAACGAGAGACTGAAGAAACCTCTGAGAAGCATGTTTTCCGATGTATTGAGGCAGTGATTACATGTCTCACCGTTCTTCCTATTTCTGCATTCTTACATTTCTCGTATCTGGGTTTCCCTTGTGGTAGTTTTCCTTCTCCAAAGATCAAAATGCTGCATTTTTTCTTTTATATATATATATATATATATATATATATATATATATATATATATATATATATATATATATATATATATATATATATATATATATATATATATATAGTCAGGAAGGCCGGATTCCGGCCGGAGTCCGGCCTTCCTGACGAAGGCCGGATTCCGGCCGAAACGTCGAAGAATGAATCGTCCGTTGTTACTGTTTTCACCAAGGGTTTTTTTCTTCTCAGTTTATATATATATATATATAAGACGGACGAATTTTGTTTTTATTAGCGTCCTTACCTTCGAAACCAATGCCTTTTTTGTTTGTCTTCTGATTATTATTTGTCTTCGTATATATCTGTTCTGTTGTTGTTTTTCTTGGCAAGTATGCGCCTGAAGTCCTAACTCCCGTAGATGAAGTCTTGCGTTCTTCTGTGGTTTCTATTTTTTTTCTTGAAGGGCAGCACATTTCAATTTACGTTTTTTTTTGTTTGTTTTTTGGTGCACGTGAGATTGTGCTGATTTCGACCTGTTTAATTTTTAGAGCTGGGTCTGGTCTCACAAGCCCCTGCTGGCTTTGATTGGACCTGATAATAATTATGAAGGCGTTAGCATTAGTACCCACGTGACAGGGAAGAAGCTGACGGCGTCCGTCTGTGGACAAAACAGTGGAAAGGGAAGCGCGACACGTGGAGAGGAGGAGAGCAGCGAAGGACAAGGGCGAGAGGGAGGTGACGTCACGGGGTGGAAGCCAATGAGCGCGCGGATCTTGGAGCAAGTCTGATCTTGCAGGCGTGTGGAGCGCGCACGCCTTGGTTTGGGCTTCAAAATGAAGTGTGTGGCGTTTCCCAAGGGACACGCTAACGCATTTCCTAAGGGTCCACCAACGGATCATCCTTTAATTTTATTAATAATAATAATAATATAGAACGTGCGTCCATGAAACGCGTGCTCATGACAAGTTGTCCACAAACCGTGTTTTGACAAAACGTATTCGACGGAACGGTATGGAGTCGGACCCAGCGCTCAGAAGAAGCTACTCCCCCACCCTTTTCCACTTTAGCAGAGCGAACACTAGAGAGAAGGCGACCTCCTCTCCGGCGTTCACTCTGGAAGACATGTCGAGACAGGCAGCGCTGCGAAGTCGCGCTCTCCGAACATGCGGCGGCCCCTGAGGACGGCCGGCGCAGCGGCAGATGGCCACCAGGGCCGAACCCCCTTATTTTTCCCACGGCGGCCTTGACCGGCGCAACGCCACCGCATGCACGACCGCTCGTCATCGTGGGCAAAGTCAACATCCCCCTCCTCTCCGTCCGGATGCCGAGAAAGAAAGCGACGCATGCCTGCTCGCCTAATGTGTGACCCTCGCATGTTGTTGTCTCCGGGCCGACCTCGCCGACAACTCACGTCTCCGCCGCTACCGCACGAGCCTGCCCGCTCCCGACAAAAAAAAAAAAAAGAAAGAAAACTTGGAAAGTAGCCGTGCTCTCCGCACGCGTCGCGTGGAACGACAAATTTAGATACCGGACCTGACGACGCTTCAACCGCTGCAACGTTGGCCGTTTCGGCCCGAAGCGTTCGAGCGTCCATCGTCGATGAAGCCAATCCGATATAAAGCCAATCGCTTATCGTCTTTGGGCATTCGATAAATCACCTGCTGAACGAAATCACGAGGAAAAACCGCAGGATCATGCCACAGAATTCACTGGGCGTGATCGGTGTAGCCGGTGATAATATATCGAACGCATAAAACGCCATGACGACGCGCTTTTGCCGCCCTTCGATTGGCTCTATATCGGAAGGGGCACGAGAGTTTCAGTAGATCGTTCCGATAACCTTTCCCGAAACCCTGCCGACGCCTTTGCGCATGCGTCGTATCGTTATCGGGTACCGTTATTGAAGTTACTATAGAGAGTTTTAGAAATGGTTCCGATGACGATATTCCACCGTCGCATGCATCGTATCGTTACCAAATGCAGAGAGCAAGTCGTCTGCTTCTTGCTCAGGGGGTGCGGTGCGTAAGAACGAGTTCTCATTGGCTTTGATTGGAAGAATAGTGGGTAGGCCTCAATGCCAGATGCGTTTTCACCTCAAGAAAACAGGAAGTTTTGCACATTGTTCACACGCCGCGCTAAGCAGTTCTTACAGAATGTGGTAGAAGCGATGCTTTTGGCGTTTGAAGTGTGTACCTCTTGAAAAGGTAACATATATCTAATCTAAAATACACCTACATTATATCTTAATGATTTACATAAAGGGGGGAATTAGTAACGCTCCTCGTGGAGCCGGAATTTTTTTTTTTTTTTTACTACGGTTCTTGAGGTAAGAACGAGTATAGATGCGTTGAGGTCTGCCCCCTATTTTCTTTCAATCAGTCAGCAGAAGCAGACGAACTTGCGTCCTCATTCCGAAATTTTCTTGTGGGCGCCGCCATATTTTGGTGCGATCGTGACGGTTCGAAAATGCGTTTTCTTTAGCTTTCGAGAAAAAAAAAAAGTTTCCTGCGATTTTAGATAAAGCTTCAGATAACTGGCAACAAAGGTTTTAAGTCTTCACTCCGAAACGTGGCATATTTACTGACTAACGCTAGGAACGGCATTTACCTGTGGGGTTGTGTTTGGCAACACCCGGAAGTAATTGCAACAGTCATGCCCGATCGCCATAATTGCTTGCCTCCCGATGGCGTGACTTCCGGTTCTCGCTGTGCACGGCTCTGTTGTGTAAGGAAAGTGACGTCAGCCGACGCCAAAATTGCTTACCTCCCCGTGACGTCACTTTCAATGTTTGACGTCAGTCATTACGCGGCTGTTTGTAAGTGACGTTGGTCGTCATTCGGCTACGTCTGCTCGCCAAAAGTGCTTGCCTCCCCGTGACCGTCATGCGGCTAACTTACTAACTAAATGAATAAGTGCTTGCTCCTTACCCCACTTCCTGAAAACAAACTTCTGCATATGGGGAGGTTCATACATCGAGAAGCTAGTCTAAAAAATATATTGATAATAAGCGTGTAAGGTCTGAGAACGGCAGCCTGTTGTTTCTGCACAACCGCACGTCTGCTGATGTATACGTGCTCCTGTCACGTCGTCAGCACACGTTTCCGTGTTGGTGCGGTAGCACGCACAGAAAGAGAGTGCGGTTGCATTGCAGAACGTTTTGCTCTCCAAGCAATTAATTTCGTTTGGTCGGCAGACAAAAAGATTGCCGTTTGTGACTTTGGCGGGTCAGGGGGGCGCTGTAATTGTCGTGTGACACAAAGACTCGTCGCAAAGCAACATCGTGCTTATACGCTCTAAAGAACCCGGCGTATCTATATGCTTTCCTGCAAGGCACTCGGTGGGAGCCAGTCGCTGCAATTTACAGACGGAGTCGGGCAAAAACTAAAAATATGCTAAAATCTTTAAAAAAAAAATACTGCATTATAACATTGATTACGAGGGTTTCTCTCATTTCGTCGAAACTCGTTTCGTGCCAATTACGTTTCGTGGACAACTTTTCATGGACACACGTTTCGTCGACACGATAGTTTCATCGACATTCGTTACGCGAATTGCACGCTGTAGGGACATTTCGTCACGCGCGCATCATTGGGGTGCGCGGTAACCCACCCCTCCCCGCCTGCGTTCACACCGCTTGGCGGTGACAGCCTGCGGCGGCTCATTACAAAAATGCTAGCCCACCTGACCGACCCGTTCACACCGCTTCGCGGCAACAGTCTCATGCAGTTCATTTCAGGAAAAAAAAAGCTAATCTGAGCTGTCTATGAAGCGTCGCGTGTCGATGAAACGTCGAGTGTAGATGAAACGTCGAGTGTCGATGAAACGATCTGTCGATGAACTGATTGCCGCCGAACACCCAAGGCGTCGTCCGAACACCCAAGGCGCGGGCACACTCGCGGAGCGTTGCTAGGCCCTCTTGTTTACGCCAGAGGACTTCCACCCTGGTCGCTTCCACTGAACGCGTCAGACAGATAAGCGCCGCCGCAAAGCTTCCTATTTTCCGACAGCGTCGTCGGCTTCCATTTGTCTACGAAAAATTTCCATCGTGATCGTAGTTTTAGAGGTGCCTATTCGACCCTGTCCCCAATATGTTTTGCGTTGTGGAGGCGTACTGGTCCTTGGGGAGGGGGAACGATGATAATATATTTATAAAATCAGTGAACCTTTGGCGTAAATGAGTTTGCATTAGATTGCGTCAGCCACGTGGTGCTTGTATTCAAACCTCAGGTGTTATGATTTACTCCACGACACTGACACCAAGTGCTTGAGGCATTCGCAAGGAGTGACGGTTTGAGCGAACGATGTTTGTTAGTAACGATGGTGTGGTGAAGTGCCCAGACTGGTGAACGCACCAGCTAAGTAAATCTGAAATAACAAAATGGCGGCGGGTTAACTGTGTGCTGCAGAATTAGTAGAGGCACACGAGGGCGTGGACTCTGCGAAATCTTCACTGAATACACCGATCTCACCAAGCGTTCCGTGCATGCGTGAAGCTGCATGCCCCCTTTAACTGCTGCGCAGACCTCCTGAAATCGTAATAAAACGATGAATCATCCGTTTGTTTAAACTGGGTCACCATATATGTACCATGTTTCTTCGCGAAGCGGCAACAGGGATGACGCAACGATTACGTCAGCACGGTATTTGTCGAATCAGAATCAGCATGGCGCGCGTCAGGGGGTCAAGAAACCACCAGAGGACATGGAGATGAAAAGGGAGAGAAAATAAATAGAGGTAGACTGTGTTTTCTGAATCGCTTTCGCCGATTCGGAGAACACAAAGTTCATCGCGCAACCCCCGCGCGACGCGCAGAGCGATGTTCGGGTGCTGTTTTTTTGTTTCATCCTGTTTTTGAGGCGTGCCAGCGTTCCTCGAAGTCGCCGCTCGCGAGTTAAAAACAACACGTCGACCCACCGAAGAAGACACGCGCTTAAAGACAATTAGGGCGACGCGGGCGAAACTAATAACCGCCGGGGACGAGGTTCCTAGAAGCAGGTACCTTATGATGCAGCGGCGGTGAGATAAGATAGATATCCCGCGGGAGCGGAGTGGTGATGAAGAGGGCCGACGGAATCTTTGGACGATGACTTGCCGAGAATCGGCATAACGTATATAATACCCAGAAACTCTATTTCTCAGATACGTGACACGGTTCGGCTACCCGTCAGAGTTGAGTCTGGGGCGTACAAAAACCGTCTGCAGGCATATGTTCGAGGTATACGAAGGTGCGATGAAGTAAACGTGTGCTTGAAACATATGCTTGAGGAGCGTCCGCGAACAATTCGGACGTGTCATAGCCGGGGGTCACGCTGCATATACGTCATACGGAAGACAGTCTTCGTGTACAGATTAGGGCGAGAGTCACCGCGAGATCCGTGCTTCGAATGCCGCGTGGCAATGAGGTCACGAAGAAAACTTGGCCACGCGGCATTCGAACCAGGGACATTGCGGTGACCCGCGCTTGCAGACCGCCTTTTGTACGATGTGTGCTGAGCAGGGGACTACGGCTTAGCCGTCTGGGCGTATCACGTGAGTACAGGCACCGCGCGACGCTGCGCCCCCCCCCCCCCCCCCCTAAAAAAAACATCACGTGACATTCACACACAAAAGAAAAGAAAAGAAGCAAACATTTTCTTGAGTTTCGTTTTATTTTTTTCCCCGGGGTGGAGGAAGTATATTTTTCTTGGGAATCCTGAATGAAAAAGAGGGATAAGCAGTGAGATCACACCATTCCCAGGTGGGGTCCCTGCCATTACGCTTGCTGGTCTTGGTTGCATTTTTTTTTTCCTTCTTAAAAAAAGGAGAACGAACGAATGATGCCACGACAGGAAGAAGAGTGGCGGTCTAAAGAATCTCTTTTCCTTCCGGGAGAGAGAGAGAAAAAAAAGTGTGCGTGTGTGTGTGTGTGAGGAGGGGGGGGGGGGGGGGGATGCTGACTGCCGGTAAACAACGTGGTTGCTTTACCTACGTTCTCTTTCTTTCCTTTCTCCCTACCCGCCCTCCTCGTGCGAAAGGAAGAGCTGAATAGGGAACCGAGCTGGGTGGGTGGGAAAAGAAAACGGGACGTGGGAGCCGTGGAAAGAAGCTTTGCGTTCTTCCATTTTGTGTTTTTATTTTTTTTTAGATAAATGTGTATGACATATAGTATGACTCAGATGGTACGTTCTCGTTCGTTCAGTTTTGTATCTTCTTTTTTTTTTTTTTTTGCGTTGCTTGGGAATACGGGAGAATGCGGCGGCGACAGCGAGTGCGCGTAAACACCAAAAATCGTCGCCTCATCGTACCTGCTCTTCGAGCGTGGGAGCGCGCTAGGGCGGCCTGCAACTTGCTGCTACACACACCAAACAGCACGGAATAAAAGAAGAGAGGGAAACGGGAATGAAGGAAGAAAACGAAAGAGATGGAAAGAAACGGGACGCCGCCGCCGACTCGAGATGAAAAAGGCCGCAAAAAGAGCGAGCGGCCGTCCCCCAAAAGAAGAAAACAAAAGTGGCACGCACCGTCACGAGTTTCGAGCTGAACGTAAACAAGGTCCTTTCCCCTTCCCTTCCTTCTCTCCTTCTCTGCCTCTTTCCCTCATTCAGACAAGTCTCTTTTTTTCTTTCTCCCTCCTCCGGGTGCCTGTCTCTCCCAGTCCACGGCGGCCGTCGCCTCCTTTCAGAGGAGGTTGAACCCGGCTGTCACGTGGTTCGAGGCCTAGGGAACCTAGAGAAGTTCTGTTTGGGTGGCGGGTGTCTAGGGAGGAACCTAGGGAAAGCCCGGCGCGGACTTCGCGGCAACAACGACGACGAGGCCCGCCGAGGGGGGAGGGGGGAGGGGTGTTGTTGGCGGGAAGGGAAGAGAAAGGGTGTAGCAAAATGGCGGCGGCGGCGGCGGCCCCCTTTGCCCTCGCCTCCTGTGGAATGAGGTAACCCAGATAGGTCTGTTTTGATCACCGGCTTTGATGCGCGGCGTGTGACATTGAGATTTCGTCGGCGTGTGTGTGTATGTTTGTGATGTCCATGCGCGCGCGGGGTGTTTTCGTCTCCTCCAGAGTGTGCACTTGTTCGGTCGTGTATTCCGCACGCGTGATATACGCAGCTCTTCTTCTTTTTTTCTTTTTTTTGTGTGTGTGTGCCTTTCTTTTTTGTTTCTTTGGTGCAGACTGTTTATATAAGGTGTGACAGTCAAGCTTGTTGTCGTTCGCGTTGTTTGCTTTATTGACGCTCTGTCCGTACAAGAAAAAAAAAGTGTCAAGTTCGTCCGAGAAAAAACACAAAGTTAGGGCACGGCTCTAGCACGGCCTTTTTTTTCTTCTTTTCGTTGGAAAAAACATCGTTATTTGATCCCTTTTCCCTCACAGCGGGGCAACGCCGTTCCGCTTGGCGCTCAGTGGTTATTTGTGGGTAAAGGAGCCAAGAGCTAACAGTCGACTAAATTAGAAGCTTAGTGTGCTATCTCTCCCTCGCTTCCGTTGCTCACTGTACTTGGCGTTGGCCTCTTGCAGGGAGACTAGGCACCACCATGTGATCCTGCTGCTGTTGCCTGGAAAAGAGTTGCGACACTAAACGAGATCAGATCTAGCTGAGATCATCTCTCCTCCAAGATGCTGCCGGCATTCATTAATTGTCGCCGGCCTCAGTCTTCTGTTGGAAACGTCTTTGGCGGTCCGTCGTTTGCGAGATAGTTGGAGCGGTGTTCGGTCTTAATTCGGGGACACTAGACCACAAAAACACTACGTATGGGACCCGTTGATATTTTTATAACGGACTATTTCCGCCGCTCGCTTTGTTGGAACTCGCTCAGATCGGAATGCACTCGAGTGGCTTCTCTGTCGTCTTCTTTTGCAAAGTGGTGTTGTTCTCATAAGCGCTTATTTATCGCGCTGCGCCACGCCACAGCGGTGCATCAACACGTGGTCCTTACGTCACGCCGCTCCTGTGGTGCTGTTGTCGGCACGGAGCCATGCCGCGTAATATAATGACCGAGTCCCACTAGAGCGACAAGCAGAAGCAACCGACAAAGCTCAAGCACGTGTAGTATGCTCGCTCTTGTAATATACCTTTGGCAGGCTTGCAGTTCTCAGTACTCGTGAAGCAAGCACGAGTGTGGGAGACCCTGCCAAAGATACCTTCGCTTGTGTGCTGCACGTGAAGGATGAGAGACAATTGCAAGCATGGTGCCACAAGTGGTGCCCCATGCGTGCAAGCGCGTGCAACGCGCGGGTGAACGTAGCTTTGGCAAGCTCGTAATCGCACGGGCGTGCCTGCTCGAGCAGAGACATGGCGGCGGCCAGTCGACCAGCTTGCAATCGTCTATAGGGAGATTCGGGCATTATAACGGAGCGGCGAGCGATCCCTTTGTAAAACTACCACTGAGTTTGACCTTTTTGCGTGTCCTTTTGGGGACAGTATATGGTTTGGAGTTTCTTCCATCTTACACCCTTGCATGACCAAATTTCTCGGTGACAATGATCTGGTTGGTCCAGGTCGTTCAGGAAGAGCCGTACGTTTATTTTGGAACAGCGAAAAACACTTTTGGAGTACACGAGGCCTACTGTTTTCATTTATTCCGCTGCAAACGCAATGTCGGGAGTTCGCTCGCCCAACTAAAATACGTGATGCCTCTTTGCCCTCCAACGCATGTGCAACCCCTCGTTAATATACTACAGTGCATTGCGGTCAGTTTTATTCCCTAGCTCAAACACCAAACTGCTTTTTGAGCATAATTAAGGGCTGGTTCGCATATCGCAGCATTAAATGTAGGCTATAGGAAGTATTCACTGGACGCCATATTTGTGGGTGCTGTTTAAAGTGCTCAGAACGAGCTCACATCGAAAGGCTGCCAAGACCGGCACTCTCGATGGTGCGGAATGCACGTTGCAAAAGAACCGTGGAAGCCCGCCATCAGCACGCGCTCAGAATTCGCGCACACAGCTATGGCCGCCAGTGAATACTCCCCATAGGAACATCTCTAATGCAACGCTGTATTGAACGCGACTTCACCCTGCTGCAGCGCGCGCTGTATCTTGTCTTTCAGTAAAAAAACGTTCAATTGTGCAGTATTCGTACTCACTCGATGACAAATGTATTTTAAAAGTTCCATCGCTTCGTGATCTTGGAGTTCACTTTGACACTACTCTCTCGTTTGGCTGCCACATGTCACCTACATTGTTTGTTCTGCATTTAGATACTGGGAAGAATCAATTGATTAACTAGAAAGTTTGTGAGCTGTGCTTGTCTCCTTCGTTTATTCTTTTATCAGATCTAGACTATAGATTTTGGCTCGGGTGTGTGGAATTCGCTTACTGCACATGATCCAGCCAAAATAGAGTCAGTTCTAAGACGCTTAGTGCGTATAATCTATGACAAATACTTTCCGAAGGCATATGACTATGAACTCCTGCTTGGAAAAATTAGGCCTACGGTGTCGATCCCTCCGAAGCTTACCGCGCGATGTTGCCTTAGTTTTTATATAGAATAGTTCACGGGGGCACAGACTCGGCACTTTTACGCACAGTGAATCTGAACGACCGGCTCGCTCAAATTGGAGAGCTCTCACTTTTGATCCCCACAATCAACACACGATATCACCAACAACAAGACAGAAATGTGTAAACAATCTTGGGCCTGAAAATTCCTATATTTTGGTAACTACGTAAGTCTCAATAGACAATTAGATGATATTATTTTTCGTCGTTAGCAATGCACTGTCGTGTTCTGTTACATGCTAGTTTTGTTGTTGTTTTTTTGCTTTTTTTTAATAAGTATTGCTGAGCACGTTTTATAACTGTACAACTGTTTCATTGTGCCACATTGCAGACCATGATTGGTTGTTTATTGGCACAAATAAAGGCTTTATGATGATAATGATGATGATGATATTAATCCAGCTGAACTTGTTGATGCTTATTCACGAGCTTTCATTTGCTCCGTGAAAGCTAATCTAGTCTTAGTTTCAGCGTTATTGACGAACAGTTGGATGTCAAATAAAGGCAGTAATTAAATTGGTAATTTGGCTTTGCAATTGCACATTTAGTGGAGCCCAGTCTCACTTAATCAAGGTCATTTAGAAATCATCTCTCTAGTCTCAAGTGCCATTCCCTAAATCTTAAATCTGATACAAATAATCCAGATCACTGACCCGCAACTCGTCAGGACACCGCAGTCTATCATTGGCGCTGACCGCGGTTGAAATTTTCTAATTTATATTACTTACTCAAATAGGATTTACTCGAACTCGAATGCACCATTGTTTACTAGAACGATAAAAAAACTCAATAATAATAATTAAAAAAAAAAAAAAAAAGTTTGTTCCGCGTCTTTAGAAGTGTAATCCCACAGCTCACCGATGAGGCGCAAACCATGGCGCTGCCGATTTGCATTCATGACAGTTCTGGGTAGCGCCAAAGTCACCTACTTCAATTTCACGTTGCCATCCATGCTAATTAACAACCCGCGCAAGTTTCGGATCGTAAAAGAGAAAAGTAATGCGGCTCAGAGCTGACGATGGTAGCCCTATCTCCCGTGAAGATGTGCCAATGAACTTAATGGTATTTTTTGTTAGATGTTGTGGGGATTTTGGACACTGAGAACTTCGGCGACGGTGCGGACGGCGCGCGAGAAACGAGCGCGGGGCCAAGGCACGGGGCGCGAGGCGCGTGGCGGAGGACAGGACAGTTCAGCCATGGCGGCGCAAGCCACCGAACACCGGGCTCGAAGAATAAACATGTCTCCATCATGACTTGGCCCCTTCCTCCGGACAAGCGGTGAGCGAGAATACCACAATGTTTTTCTGACCCCTCCATAAGTAATTATCAAACACACATGTCCTATGATTACCTCCCAGTGTACCCCTTACCAATTAGTCCTGAAGGTATTGTCAAAACAATGGACTGTACAAACTCCAAGTTTTTTTGTTTTTTTTTTAATATTAAAATGTACATTTTAATTTTTCTCACGACTATATTTTCTCAATCATTGGAACAGGGTATCTTGCCAGACTACCGGAACGTAGCCAAGGTGTTCCCAGTTCATAAAGGAGGTGATAAAATTAATCCCCGTAATTTGCGACCGATTTCACTGACCAGTGTCCCATGCAAAATTCTTGAATATGTCATTTACTCTAACATAGTAAATGTTCTAGAATCAAATAAGTTTTTTGTTCCTTTCAATAGGGCTTTCGAAAGACATTCTCATGCGAAACACAACTTGTGTCATTCACGCGTGACTATATATCGCTAACGCTCTCTCCGAAGTAGATCGCGCATTTTTAGATTTCTGGAAAGCCTTTGATAAAGTGCCTCATGCCTTACTTTTGTCCAAGCTTAGTAAACTAAACTCTGACCAGGCGGTACTCACGTGGATACATTCATTGTTAACTAACCGCAAACAATTCGTTAACGTTAATAACGCCAGCTCTGCTATGGTATCAGTAACACCAGGCGTTCCCCAAGGCTCTGTGCTCGGTCCGTTATTATTCCTCATATACATTTACGATTTATCCTCGCATGTATCCTCAGAAATGTCTTTCTTTAGTGACGACTGCGTTATTTATCGAGAAATTACTGGTGACTGACTTTGACCTACTACAAAACGATATTAATTATGTGTCTAACTGGTGTGACTCATGGATCATGGTACTCAACTGTAGTAAATGTAAAGGTATGAGAGCGTTCTGTTGGGCATCGTCTCAGCCCCATTATAATAACCATTCTCGAATTAGTGGCGGCTTATAAGTATCTAAGAGGTCATATTACATCTAACATATCATGGAAGAACTCACATTGACTACATAATTAACAACGCCGATCGCATGCTAGGTTTTCTTAAAATAAGCTTTTCTTCGGCACCCTATTCTTCGAAACTAATTCTATATAAAACCCTCGAACGATCAATGCTTGAATATGGGCCTTCTTTTTGGGACCCTGGTCAGTGTATATACTAACTCATTTGATCGAAGCTGTCCAAAATCGATCCGTTAGATTTATATTTTCTAATTACCAACATCAGCACTATGAAATCTAATCTTTCTCTCCCTCAATTAGCAACCCGCAGAAGAATAGCCGGTCTTCATAACATTTATTACGCTAACGACACGTTGCTGAATAAGCTGATCATACGTCCCCTTTATGTTTCACCTAGACTCGACCATCAACACAAAATTGGCCTCCCATATGCTCGCACAAACGTCTTTCACAATTATTTCGTACCATCTACATCCCGCGACTGGAACCACCTTGCTGCGCCCACAGTCACTATAATAAATTATGACATTTTTCTTTTCTAAATGCCTTGGATTTTTTTTAATACACTCTGATTGCATTGTTCCGTGTGTGTGTGTTTTAAATTATTCACACAACCACTTTCCTCTCTGTAATGCTCACAGTCCGTGGGTAAAATAAATAAATAAAAGTTTGAAAAGTTACCGTAAGATGGAGGAGTAACATCAGCATTCAGCGAGTTAGTTTTTGTTGTTGTTTATTTATTTTTATTTTTTTTGTTACACCCGGCATGTTCGCATGCATTATCCCGCCCTGGGAGACTGTTTTCTCCCGAAAGACGCGGCTACTCTGCGGCGATACAGGATACGCGGGATCCGACGTCTGCTTTGTGTGCGTCGCTTCTCCCCCGCGCATCTATGCGAGGCGAGAAGCGCACTTAACGGGACTGAGTAACCGGCCCTCGTGACTACGAGTAATCTGAAATGTTTGGGGAACCTCCGGAGACTGTCAATGTTCGATATGGGCATAAAATCAATACAGGGTCTTATTCAAAGCAATAATCGAAATATTCGAAGATACGCTACCAGCTATTAGCACCAGTATCAGAGCTATTAGCACCAGTATCGAGAAAGTGAGGTTAACTTTCGGCGCAATGGAGGCGCATTTAATTCGCCATCTTGGTAAACGATGGCAGGACATAAAAAGATAAGCGATTTGGACCCAATAGCGTACACTCTAAAAAAAAAAAAAAAAAAAAAAAAAAAATCCCGTGCGTCTACTTTCCCACACAATACTCGGAGAGCCAATCACCGCAACTCACAAAGGCAGCTCAGCGATTTTTTTTTTTTTGTCGTGCATACTAGAGACGGAACCCACGTGACTGAGACCGACAGGATTGAGAAAACGTCTATACAAGTGTTACGAGTCTTTCTGAAACTGGCTGACTTAGTAGTTTTCCGACGCTATAGTAATACCCTTGCTATACCCCTGCTACGCGGGCACACTTAACAGCAGTTAACTCACCTTTAACTACTGTTAAGCGGCACCACATTTACCGCACTATACTCTCGGACAGCCATTTCAGAAGAAAAGAAGAGCGCGCGTGCACTGTTTTGATGGGTCATAGCCTCCTCTATACTCACAAAGCCTGGCAGTTCGACGACCGAGCCATAGAGTGCCCGGTCCAAGATTTGGAGCGCGAGGATCACAGAGCATCAAAGAGCCATTTCTTGGGGAACCTGGACGTCAGCGCACAGCTTTTGCAGCGGCGAGGACCCGAAACACACTTGTTCGCTCGGGAGAAGTGTGTTTCGGCGTCTCGCCGCAGCGGGACGCCCGTCACGTGGCTCTCCTCTCATCCGTTGTCTGCCGCTCTCCCTTTTCAATTTCGGCGGCCGCTTCTCGTGGCGATATGCCAGGTTTTGTCAGTGTAGAGGAGGCTATGTCCGTGCAGTCTGCGCTCAGGCGCCAGCCAGTCTTGGGACCGAGCGGTGTCCATGGTGGTGGTGGGGCGACTCGAGTCAGGCACCGGGCTAGAGCTCAGCGGGAACGACGATGAGTCTCGAACTCTCTCGAAAAGTACACTGTTTATTTACATGATGTACAGTTGGTTCAAGAACAGCGAAGAACTTTACTTGTCGATGTTCGCTCTTTTTATACCGTTCGCTCTCCCTAGGTAGGGACCCCACATCGCCGGATTGTCGGCCAATCCCAGAAAAGTGTCCCGTTCAAACACCGCCCACATTCCATTCCCACGTACACCCAGCCGCCGTAAACACTTTACTGCCGGTCTAGATGGTGCCGAGAGTCTCACCAAAACACCGGTTCGTTGGAATTCACGCAGCGGGTCAAAACATTGTCCGGGGCCCAGACGCGTGACGTGCCGACATTCGACCCTCCGTGTCTACGCGTTGAATGAAGGCGTCCGGGTGATCTCATCGCCTCGGATCGTGCCTTGGTGTTTCGGTCGTGAAATCTTAGCCGTTGCTTTCGCTGTTCGGATGCTATATCACGGCGCCCGTCTGGTGCGTTCGCTGGGCAAGCGTGCTTCGGAAGCGACGATGGCGCCAGGCTCGCTGAGTCAGACGACCTTAACCCGTGACAGGCGTTCGACGAAAACAACCGACCAGGTGCAGACATTCCGGAAAATGGGGCATTCATAACAGCGTTGAACCCCGCCATGGGCCATACGCAACACGAGGTGGTAAGCAATGCACGGGCCGATTCAACGAGGAATTTGGTTCTGGCAGTTGGAGAACCTGACGGGGTGCTATATTCACTGTCGGTCGATTATTGGACAGGCGTGTACCGTGTTATTTCGTTCGGTTTTAAAATTATTGGTCGGTCCTGGTCAGAGGGAGAGTAGGAGCTTTCCTGCAAAGGCCCGTGTCGGGCGAGGGAATTCTCGATTCGTACATGAGCTAGGCTCGCTCGCGGACTTCGAGGCGCGCACCGTTGGTAGAGCGCTCCACTAGAAATGGAGAGGTCCCTGGTTCGATACCAGGACACGCGGATTTTTTCGGTCGCGTACCAATCACCTCACTGTGTTTGGAGATTTTTTTTTTTTTTTTGTCCCTTTGTCTGGGGAATTATATCGTCATTGTCCAGCTCGCTTTCACCTTCGTATTAATTGCATTATCATCCTAATCTCCTAGATCTACAAAAGCGACGTCTGAAGTTTGGTTAGTTCACACAGCTGTGATGCAGCCTTGAACGCACAAAAGAGGGCTTGGCTATTCCTCCTTTTCCTCCTCAACTGCTTGGGTTAAACGCTCTCGCCCCTGTATCTTTGGTACGGCGACCTTTGGTTAGGGCTATCACGTGTTTTACCTCTGTCGCTCTGATTAAGTCGAGGCGGCCGTATTCCGTTCGCTCTTTGCCTAGTTACGGTGTAACGAAGGACAGCGCAGGGCTGCCCGGTCCGACGCAGTCCGTTGCCCAAGCTTGCCGCCCACCAAAATGGTGCTATCGTATTCCGACCCGGTGACCGTCATACAGGCACGACGGGTTGACTTGGGCGAGTCTTATCTCCGAGCCCGCGGGGCGGGGGACAAAAAAGCTACACGCTCTCCGCTATTCCGTTGATATGACAAAAACGGAAAAAAAAAAAAAAAAAAAAAAAAAGTTGGTAAAATGTAATCTTTTCGACCTAGCGAGGCAACGGAACGGCTAACCCTCCCACCAAAGAAAGAAAGAAAGAAAAAAAGAAAAGAGAAGAAAAAAGTTGGGTTATCTTGAACGTTACAAATTCGAGATTAATCGTGGGTTCCGTATTTATTCGCCCGGAAAGTCGTGCTTCGAGGGAGAGGGTATGCATTAGGGATGTCGCGAACTTTTGACGAATCTGAGTTTCGACTGGTTCGGCGAACCTTAGATATTTTTAGCGCAATTACTTTTTTTTTTTTTTATCACCTGTACTGTATAGTTTGTATCTTTTGATAATTAACCGGTCTGTTGGTCGGCTACCTGAATTTTTGTTTTTATGGAACACCTCATATTTTTTAGACAAATATATTCGAGAAAGATGTTATAGAGCACCGTATTTTGCAGACTCTAGTCCTCGGACTATAGATGTTTAAACGTTTAAATTTTAAGCGGCACGGGCCATCTACAAATGCAGACTATACAATTTTTTTTTTTAATTTAAGATTGATTTTATGACGAGTCGTGACGAACTTTGTGGTTGAAAGAGTATGTTAATGAGTATTTATGTATGATACAAGCTTCTTTGTGGGCTAGAAAGCTGGCATTTGTCAAGGTGTGCTGTGTATGAGAAGAGTGTTGATCTATCCGGCAATGATGAAGCAATATACCCAACCAATATTGCTCGTTTTCTTCGCCAAGTAGAGTCTGCTTTTCGATTGTTTTCTTATTCTATTTTTATTATTTTTCCGCACGCTCACAAAAGTAGTCGAACTTGAGTCGAACTTTGTCAAAATTCGCGTAAAAAGTTCGGAAAAAATAAAAATCGAACCCCGTCGAACCACAGCAGGCTAGCGAACAACCTTTCCTCTGTCTGCGTCCGTCTTCCGAAACATTTTTAGTGGGTTTATCTCTTCGCGCACTTATTATTGACCTCACGAAGTAAAATTTATTCTTCACGTGTTATTTTATTTATTTTTGTTTTTTCTTTGAGGCGGAGATAAAGTCCCGTATAATCTGTGTTTACGGGTGCCACGCCAGGCAGCATGCACCGGATTCTTGCGTTGCGCCCACACTTTATTGGCTCGCTTGGTTCGGTTGTTTGGCTTGATACCTCGTTGCAACCTCGTTTTCCGGTCTCGACAGTTACGAGAAAAAAAAGAAAAAAAAAAGGAGCGTGAAATGTAAAGGCGAAATGAAAGTTTTCGAAAGGAGTGCTGCTCTGGTCGTGCGTTTTGCGTGTACCGAAGACTGCAGCTGGGGGCAGTCGCTCGCCAGTTTTTTTTTTTTTTTTTTGGAGCCGAGCTGTCAATTGGCTCCGGTCCATCGTATACAAGGTGAAACAATGTATAGTCTACTCCTCGAATTGGTTGCCATGCTTCATTCCAAGCACACATGTCTCGGTGACCGTCGACGTAAGCTTTCGCACAACGTAACTGAACGTAAAGAAACCGTATACTGTGCGAATTGAATCCTTCAGTGTCACGGATTTCTTTCTTCTCTATACAAGGTGCCGCGGGCGTTTTCGAAACGGAACTGACATCAGGGGCTCAACTGGATCCACACCGGAGACCGTCGTGCGCGCTCTGAAATGAGACAGAAACGTGCCGTCTGCCATTTTCGGTGTCTTATGCGTCTGCAAATTCGTTTGTAAGTGTCGTCTTCTATATACTTCGTTTCACCTCGCAATGGACCGCAGAGGTCGTTGCGACTCATCAGAGCCAATCCCGTGCCGTGCGACTGTCACGTGACCTTCGGTGCAGCGACGCGCGACTGCTCACGTGACACATTTCGTAGAACTGGATTGGCTGGGATGGGCTCGCAGCGTCCACTGCGCGGTCTATTCTAATGTAAAACGAGGCATATATATAGTCTCTAGATTAACGACCATTTATCTTTTTTTTTTTTTTTTTTTTTTTTTTTTTTTTAATGTAAAATGTAGAGACAGCACGTTGGCGTTTAAAAAAAATCAATTAAAATATTTTTTAAAACCGCATATTCTTTTTTTTCTTTTTCTGCGGAAGTTTCGAGCGATATATATGAGGCGAAAGGTCATGAGAACTCGTGTAAAAGAAACAAAGATAAAAAAAAGGTAAAAAATTGGAAGGAGCTTGTTTCGGGGAGCAATTGTGAGAACCATCGTCTTTCGGGCGAAACTATCGGTACAGGAACCCTTCATTATGGCGCAAATTTGATAATAAACGCTGGTATGTGTGGCCATTTTGTTTCCAATTGTCTCGAGGTTTTTAATTCTTAATTATGACTGGTCACCAGCTCGCCTGCGTTTTCACTGTAATTTCAATATTCCACCCCTTTCAGCGGAACACCACCTAGTGGCAATGATGTAGAATAGTAGCTAAAAGTCTGGTTCGAGCCACGAACGCCATTAGGCTTGATTTCTCCACGTTTCTCTATAGGTTCGCCTGTGCGTCGGTGCTCAGTGTCGCGGCTCCGCTTTTCGGTGACGCGGACGATGACCGACGACTGGGACATTTCATTCGCCCTTCAACCCGACGGGCGGGTTCAGAAGCCTTCGGAGCCCGTGCGCTTGTCGCACGACGAAGTGTGGTGGTGCCTGCACCCAGAAGACGGACTCGTTGCGGTAACATCGAGTGAGAGATGTCTGTTTATTTACGTGCGCGAACGGAGTCGGCACAAATTCTTGTCCCGTGATGGTTTTCCTGTTCAAAGAAGCAACTATGTTACGATCACGCAATTTTCTAGTCTTTGGATTTAGGTGCTGTTTACTCGACTTACCTGCGGCGAGGTGAGCCCCGCATAGACGGGCCATGCTGTCTTGGCTCCCAAGCCTATCGTCGCGTCCCCCCTGATCGGTGAACCCTTTTTACCGCACAGGTCCGCGCCGCTCTATTCGATCGGGCTGGTGTGTCGCCGAAGGGAACCGAAAAAAGCTCTTCCCCTGCCCTGGCCGGTGCCAATTCCGGCACCCAAAGGCCAGACAGCGTGTTGGCATCGTCTATAGGCACACCGGCAGTCTCGGTACGCCGTTCACGCGAAGCAATGCATGGTGATACTGTTTTCCTATACCTGACGAGTCTAGTTTGGCAACGTGTGCGTCGCGGACTCTCAAACCGGCGGCCCGCAAACAGGTGGATTGATCATGAGTATCCACCACGACCAACTCTATATTATACTAAAGACTGTATAGAGTAGGTCGTGGTATACACTACAGACGGCGTGTTTTCTTTCTTTTTGCGTGTGGTCTATTGGACACGAGGGATGGAACAGCGTTCGTCAAGGACTCGGATCCAGTCACACGTGTCGTGCCCAAGAAAAAATGGCGACCGCCAATGTTGCTTGACGGGGTTTTGAAAAGGGTCTATACGATATCGCCCCAATCTACACAGGGAGATCGGCGAATGCCGAGGCTGGAAATTTGTTGAGACCAATGCGGAGGGCAAGTTCGTCTGCTTCTTGCGCAGGGGGTAGCGCTGACGTCAGAACGCCGAGCCCTGATTGGCTGATCGCGACCCCCTGTCTGAGCGTCGTCTGCTCCTCTGCAACGTCGTCCGCTCGCAACGTCGTCTGCGGCTGTCTTACCTTTCCTGCGACTTTCGGAAGTGCAGAGGCCAGATTCACGAAACGATCTTACGCCAAAAATGTGCGTAAGACAAAACTTAAGAACAAATCCGTATTCACGAAACGAAATTTTCGTAAGTTTTCCGCAGGTCACGACGAAATCCTACGGCAGCTCCGAAGCTGTCTTACGCACTTCTTACGATAAAATCAGCATGGCCGACAGCGTCGCGGTCGCGACGACCCACGGACGTTTATTTTTCTACGTGCGCTTCTCAAGCGTCCCGACTTCAAGCAAAGAAAAAAGTAAAAAAAGTACTTGAAACAGACCACGACGACCAAGAACGCTGGATCCACAAACACCCGGGAAAAGCTCCAACGGCCACGATTCCACCGAACGCAACCAAACGAGCTGGGCAGTTAAGCCTAGCAGGCACTCCGCGTCTCGGCGACCGTCTGCCCACGACCGGCTGGCGTGCTGAATGGAATATGCCCGCGCGACCCTTGTGAACCCTTCCCGTATTATACTTTGATCGCTGACCTCAATTTTAGATTAAGAGGTCAATTTTTTCCTCTTGTTATCTCCTCGTTTCCCGAGGCTACTGTGACTCTCGCCGGTGAAAAAGCGGTGAATCTCCGACAGACGCAGGAAAGGTAAAGCAGCCATCGCTTTGACTAGCAGACGTAAAGCAGACGACGTTAACTGCGCCAACCTGATGACGCCGTTAAAGAGTGAGGGGTCTCGCCGCACATGAATGGAGGGAAAAAGTATTTGGGAGGGAACTTGCGGACACTAACACGCTCACTCTCGGTTCTTAGCAAACAAACCTCGGCGCCCCGGCCCCCGGGACACCTCGTCAGTGTGTCCTTTGACTTCCCTCCTTGATGCGCGTCTGCTAGTTGTTAGACAAAAACAACGTACCGCTCGAGTTATTTCGTCTGCCGTTTCTTAAAGGCGAAGTCGAGTTCGCTCCGAAAGTCGCAGGAAAGGTAAGACAGCCGCAGACGACGATGCAAAGGAGCAGACGACGCTGAGATAGGGGGTCGCGATCAGCCAATCAGCGCTCGGCGTTCTGACGTCACCGCAACTTCTTTTCTCCTGCGCAGAAGACGAAAATGAGCCCACTTGCGAGGCGTATAGGAACCCAATCTGACTGAGCAATTGTGAGCATGGTGAAATGTGCCTGCCGCAATGAAAACATATATTTTGTTTTTTCTTTACGTTTAGACGTATTTTTGCTTCGTTATTGGCCGAGATTCCCTCCGAAGATTGCGGTGATTGGCTCTTCCGAGTGCTTTGCGGGAATGTAGACGCTCCAGAATAATTAAACCGCGGTCAGACGGCACCTAGGGGCTAAAACAGAATGCTTTAGTTCGCTCCTCAGCCTTCTACGTGCATTTTCGGACACGCTTGGAAGTTAGAGATAATTCTGTCATCATGCCTGCAGAGAATACTTTGTCTTTTGTAAGATATATGAGCACTGCGGCTTTGGAGAGGATGCGGAACGCAAGTTCGTCTGCTTCTTTTTGCAGAGGCTCTGGTAACGTCAGAACGAAGGGCTCTGATTGGCTCTGACTGTCCTGGGTAGACCTCAAAGCAAGCTGCCTTGAGGTCTACCCACTATCCTTCAATCAGAGCCAATCAGAGCTTGACGATCTGACGTCACCACAGTCACTGCAAATTTGCGCTCCGCATAGAGTTACGGAGAGGCTTGATTCGAGTAAAAAAAAAGGTTAAAACGAAAGAAAACACAAAAAAAAAAAAGTTCTCAAGGGGAACGATCGTTCGTTCTATCCTCTGGAATGGACGCGGCGTCGTTACAAGAGCCTCTACGGGAGAGAACGGGGGTTCCGTCTGCGGTGATGCGCCCGTGTGGCCGAATGCGAATTAAGGTTGCGCGCGCGCGTTAACAACCGTTCTTCTGAAGGCATACGGCGTTGTCCGCGGTCGAGCGAGACGAGCGTGACTTTGCCGGCGGCTCGTTCTCGGGCTGTAATCGTCGCCGAGTGAGCCGTATACACCAGAACCACGATTAGACTCTGTCCCGAAACGGAAAGGGCCCCCATTCGCGGCTCCGTATATATGCAGGCGGCGTTTCTCGAAGTGTCTCCTCCATGTGACCCCCTTTTTGCCATTCCGACCGTGCTGAAGTTCTACCTAATTATCACCGCGGCATATCTCACTTCGTTTTACCTCAAGTCCGGACGCAGCCGACGATGCGATCCGACGCAGCCATTCAAGCAGCGCCAAAAAGTGCACCGTCACGGCGCTCGTTGTGAAAAACGAAACAAAACACGAGTAAGAACGTGTTTTATTGGTTGTCGGCGTTTATCATCGATTCCGAGTCAAGAGGTCCAACGCGTCAAAAGGTCCAACGAGTCAAGAGGTCCAATATTGGACCTCTTGACGCGTTGGACCTCCTGACGCGTTGGACCTCTTGACTCGCCGTGGATCTCTTGACTCGTTGGATCTCTTGACGCGTTGGACCTCTTGACCCATATTGGATCTCTTGACTCGTGCCTCGATGTGTCAAGAGGTCCAACGCGTCAAGAGGTCCAATATTCCCAGTCCTTTTTTAATTATTATTATGTTGGATTGTGTTGGACAAATCACGGATTTTGACGACGGATTTTGTCGACGGCTTTGTCGCTGACTGAGCCAGGTAATGCTCACGCATTAAAAAGCAGACAACAGAGATGCTAACAATAAAGGCGGAGAAGAAAATGTCGAAAAAAGAGCAGAAAGTTGAGTTGTGAAGACTTCCACACGGCAGGGGGAATCTCACGAACACGGCTTTGATACATCGTTTCTGGCCGGTGATGTAATCAACATAATGTAATCAGTGTTCGTGCGTATGACCCGTGATTTGCTTGGTTCTGAAGCGACAGATACACGCGCGCTGGGCTGTGGTGTTCGCATGCTGGGAACTGGGTTTGTAAGCACCAGAAATCATTGTTGTTATAAACTGTCAAGCTTATAGCAACATTCGTTTGTTGGGGACCTGTGTGCCTCCTCTCTTCTACCCCTGACCACAAAGACGCAAATCTGCATCTCTCCTGTTGCTCTCCCCCGCGAATATCGAGATTTGAGATGCATGTTTTTAGGAAGTGACTACTTCGACATCCGGGTTCGAAATAATTGTAAAACTATTTTGAACACATCTTTCGTCACATACAAAAGATATGTCCATAGTTATTTGCTATTTCGACGTCTACCATCACACTAAAGCACTATTATGGCGTTTAACGTCAGGATAACTGAACGTAGTTCTTCTTTTTATTTCTGTGACATCATTTTCAAAAGTTGTAATAATTGTTTAAATCTGTTCGCGTCTCGTCAAAATAGCTTCCTTGATATTCTGAAGTGCTTGGTTTTTAAAGAACTTGAAGAGACAGTTTGCCCTGGCGCAGCATGGCATGTAAAGTTAGTCATTTTTCCATTCGCCATGGCCTAGCACTGGACACAGTAGAGATCTATTGGCTTCAGAGATCGACCTGCTTTCCGACACGAACTGCTCTTCAAACGGCTTCAATCTCTATGACCTAATTTTCTAAAAATGATTGGGCAACTAACCCACCATCTTGCAATTTCAACCGACTAACACATCGCGTAATTTCAACTAAAAGTAAATTATATCGACAAACTAGTGTTAGGTAATTCGTGTCAAGAATGCTTAATAATCAAACGTTCAGTTTCATGGTTTATTTCACAGCATTCTCAAAAATAAAGAGCAGTAAATGAGTTACATATCGCTAGCATAAGTATTTCTGGCTGCTCCCTGCTTTTAAGTAAGGCAACGGCCCAAATTAAGCCGCTATAGCTTGCACCGGTCATAACGTTTCAAGGAGACAATGCTCGCATTCATTAGCAACACTCTTTTGGACGCCAAGTGGCATAATTTGGGCTCGTTTAAAGACGCCCTCCAGTGATATTTGAGCTTCTTCAAATGTTGTGTTATTTACCTCTTTAGTGAATCGGTGAACTCAGTGAATAAATACTAAAGCATAAAATAGTAGTGCATCATATTTTTAATAAAACATACGAAAACCCGGGACTGGACAAAGTTACCTAAGGAAGTATTTGCGTTTACGAATGCTGAGATACATGAAAGGGAAGGCTAAATGCGAGATGGGGGGCTGCGGTACATTTGTATTTTATATCTCGGGATTATGAGAGACACTTCCGTAGAAATAACATAAATAAGTCCTAGAACAGAGAGCCTGGAACACAGATATGAAGTTCTACAAGTCCAAAATATGTCGCTAGGCACTATCCATTATTTAAAGGGGTCATGAAACGCTTTTCCAACTTTTTCCTGTTTAGCTTTCCTCCTCAACTCATAAATCGCGCATTCCACCAAACAGTTAAAGACGAAAAGGGGGAGTCCCCTCTTGCTCGCACTCTCGTTTGCGTAATCCCGGACACATCCATTCTCCCCCTAGAAGATTAGCCCGACGCTCAAAATTCAGACAAAAGTTGCTTTCCCCACCCCGTTCATTCCGAAGCTGACAGTGCTGTTGAAGCTACGTGCTCGTTGGGCCAGCCACACTTGCCACGTGAGCGTGGCAAATGTGGCTGCAGAAAATGAAGTCAGGTGATGAAAGGCAGGCGGCTGATTGGTCCGGCAAGCGCGTAGCTTCCACCACAATGTCAGCTTAGGGGTGAAGGGAATAAGTAAGGTCCGGTTGCGTGTGACGTCAGTTTGGACCCGGTGACGCGCTTTTGGGACCGCGGATGTATCACAGTGAAAAGGCAGAGAGGTTGCGAAGGGGAGGAGGTACGAAATAGTCCGCTCTGTTTTCAAATTTTCGCACTGAAAGTCAGGCTTTTGACTTTCTACCTTTTTTCTTTTGGTCCACCGAACGATGTGGTATTAGTAAAATCCCAATCTAAAATGATTTATCCCAACCCAAATATCGTTTTATGGGCCCTTTAACACTGAAATACATATACATTGTGGCAAATAGTATCTGTCTACTTGTCTCCAATGGCTATGTGGTACTTGTATTCTCCAAAATGATTCAAATAGGTCAAACAGCCAGTAACCGTCACAATCAGTCCCCCCCCCCCCCCCATTAATAGCAATATCATTATAAACAGAGAAGATAAAAATAGGACTCGATGGACCTCTTGACGCGTTGGACCTCTTGACGCGTTGGACCTCTTGACTCGATGGACCTCTTGACGCGTTGGACCTCTTAACACAAATTGGACCTTTTGACTCGTTGGACCTCTTGACGCGTTGGACCTCTTGACTCGAATTGGACCTTTTGACTCGTTGGACCTAGTAAAGATTCTTCCTTCCAGGAGCGATGGTGGTTTTCCCGGCACTCCGTCGTTTCCCTCGGGTTTCGATGGAGCCGGGTGACCGTTGAGTGTCGTGCGGTGGTGCGGGGATCTGCCGTTCTCGCCAGTCAGGAGCCGGAGAACTCGATGGAGGTTTTTCGACAAATATATTTACAAAGAAGAACGAATATAGTACAAGGCTGTCACGCCGCTGCTGCCGCTCACGGCAGCCCGACGTCGACAAAAGCGCCTCAGCGCCAAATCCGTTGCCGCGCACGGCAACTTCTCTACCCCGCAGGATAAAGTACGCGGAGCCCTCGGGACCGCGGGAGAATAACGTCTTGCTCCGCGCACGGGCTCGTTCAGACTCAACTTTTCCAACAAGAGACACGCCGACATTCCGAAGAGAGGCCGGATCTCCCTCTCTCCCCGGAGTCGCCGACATGGCCCTGACAAGGTCGCCTCCCCAATTACCACGGCGGCAAGGGCGACCACCCACTCCCGCCTGGAAGGTTTCGTTTACTTCCCACGCGGGGAAATCTGCTTCCACTTTCGGGAGCTGGCCGCCGCTTGCCGCCAAAGGGAAAACGAGAGACATCGGGCGCCTCCGAAGGACGCTTCGGGTGACCGCGCCGCCAATTCCCCGAGCTCTTTCGGCAAAGCCCCTTCGGCCATCCCTACACGTCCCCCCGAAAACTGCGCTAGGACTTCTGGACTAGCCAGCAGTCACAAAACAGGATGGCCGAAAACCCAAAAAGAACACAAAAACAACCCGCTTAAACTGAAGCGAAAAATAAAACAACAAAACGCATGGCTAGAAATTACCAAGCCAGGCCCCCTTAGCACCGAATGCTACATAAAAAATGAGAAAAAAAAAGGACAACACTTCTTACTATACTCGTGGAGACAGAAACCGTGATCACTCACTTAGCTATAGACTCTGCGGACCTGTCTTGGTCGCACCAACGACATTGAGGGCGCCGCAAGAGTTGCCGTAAACAAAAACACAACAAAACCAACAAAGCACGTCAAACGCTACAAAACAAGTGCGAGTTCAATGGCACCTCGCAAGGGCCACGGCAGTGATCGCCTCCCCACATGCACACCCGCTGACACCACGTGCATAAGCGAGGCAAAGCGCTCCCCTGCCACCGTACAGTCACCCCTTACTCGGTCACCTGTGTCGAGTGTCGCGAGGACAGTGTCGCTCGCCAGAGCTTCATTATGCAACCGAAGGCGTGCTCGGCTCGGTCTCCTCCTGGAACCGTGTTCGGTACTCGCTTCGCAGTCGGTTTGGTCAGAGGAAGGACCAACTCTGCGCCCATGGCGCGCCATCGCCGTCCCCGCTCCAACATTGTCGCCCCACGGCGATTCGTGCTCCTGCACGTGTACCTCCCCGCGCCGCCCACTTGGTGACACCCACTGTGTCACACCTTCACCACAAGGCCCGTCGTGTGGACGTCGAAGTCCAACCTGAACAGCTGCAGTAGCCCCCCTTGCGACATCAGCCTCTACTAGCCTCCTCAGTGTCGGTCCCGACCCCTGGTTCTCCGGGAGCTCCTCCCCTCCAGCTGCCCGGACGCAGGAAGACCCTCGTTCGCAAGCGGCCCGATCGGCCTCCGACCCCACGGCAGTCTCCAGACCCTGTATGGCGAGATCGCCCTCGGAACCCACGGCGGTGTCCGGTTCCTGGACAGCGCGATTGGCCTCGGACCCCACGGCGGCCCCCGGTTTCTGTATGGCGCGATCGGCCTCGAAACCGACAGTGTCCGCTTCCTGGAGAGCGCGATCGGCGTCAGACCCCCCGGCAGTCTCCGGTCCCAGCACGGCATGACCGGCCTCGGACCCCAAGGTGGTCTGCGGTACCGGTACGGCTGGATCGGCCTCGGACCCGACAGTGTCCGGTTCCTGGACCGCGCGATCGGCGTCAGACCCCCCGGCAGTCTGCGGTCCCAGTGCGGCGCGATCGGCCTCGGACCCGACAGTGTCGGGTTCCTGGACAGCGCGATCGGCGTCGGAGCCCCCGGCAGTCTGCGGTCCCAGTACGGCACGATCGGCCTCGAACCTGACGGTATCTGCTTCCTGCAGAGCGCGATCGGCGTCAGACCCCCCGGCCGTCTCGGGTCCCAGCACGGCATGACCGGCCTCGGACACCACAGTGGTCTGCGGTCCCGGTTTCTGAACGACACTATCCGCCCCGGACTCCAAGGTAGTCTGCGGTCCCGGTACGGCTCGATCGGCCTCCTGGTCGCTTCGCGCGTCCGGTTCCGTCTCTATGACAAAGCGACCCTCGGGCGCCGTGCCTTCCGTTGCCCGAGGCAGCGTCTCCTCACGGCGCTGACCGAGGAGCCGCGCTCTAGCTCTCCGCTCCTCCGCCCGGAGCTCTGCCTCTCGAACCTGCCGCTCCAGGTCCTTCGTTTTTTCCCTCGCAAGGGCTAATCGAACGCTCATCGGAACCGCTTCCTTATGCGACCCTTCGTTGCCTCCGTCGCTAGGGCTCCCCCTCCTACGTAAGCTACACTTCGCCATGCAGCTAAGCACGCGGGTGTCAGCCGGCGACGAAAGGGAAAGCGACCACGTACCTGGCGGTGCTGTGGAGCCCACGGAAGTCGTTGACGCCGCCGAACTCGCGAGTCCCCGCGGCGTCGATCGCCACAAGCAGAGTCCGTTTTGTGAGACCAGGCTGTCACCGCTGCAGGCGTTGGGTGTCGCCAAACCCGCAGGTCACTGGCGTCGATTGCAGCCGGTGACGTTCGCTTGCCTGAATCTGTTCTCGCCGTCGAGGCCCCAGGCCCACGGCAGCTGTCGATGGCGTCGAACCCGCAGTTCACCGGGGCCGATCGCCCCACGCGACGTCCGCTTCTTGGCTTTCGCCGCTGTCGGCCACAGGCGTACTCGTAGCCGTGCCTCGCTGTGCCAGGCTGCTTGTGGACAGTTGCTCCGTCGTCTCGACTGGTCCTGGGCTCCTGCCGATGGACACCGCCACACTCCGCGTCAGCACTGGCCTCGTCGTCTTCCTGGCACACGATGTTTTCGAAGTGGCCGACGACGTCCACGATCGTGTCGACTGCGCCAGTAATGTTTCTCTTCGATCCTGTCGACTGCGCCAGTAATATTTCTTGTCTATCGTGGTGTGCTGCAACGGCTGGAGGGTGGCTTCTTTCCGGTGGCTTCAGTGACGCTCACGACTTGGTGGTTGAGTAAATAAATATATATTTACAAATGACGAACAACTCTTTACAAAACAAAACAATTGTCACGCTGCTGATGCCGCGGCAACCCAACGCCAACAATAGCGCCTCGGCGCCCAGTCCCTTGCCGCGCACGGCAAGGCCTCTGTCTCGCGAGACAGAATACGCGGAGCCCTCGGGACCGCGGGAGAATAACGTCTTGCTCCGCGCACGGGCTCGTTCAGACTCAACTTTTCCAACAAGAGACACGCCGACATTCCGAAGAGAGGCCGGATCTCCCTCTCTCCCCGGAGTCGCCGACATGGCCCTGACAAGGTCGCCTCCCCAATTACCACGGCGGCAAGGGCGACCACCCACTCCCGCCTGGAAGGTTTCGTTTACTTCCCACGCGGGGAAATCTGCTTCCACTTTCGGGAGCTGGCCGCCGCTTGCCGCCAAAGGGAAAACGAGAGACATCGGGCGCCTCCGAAGGACGCTTCGGGTGACCGCGCCGCCAATTCCCCGAGCTCTTTCGGCAAAGCCCCTTCGGCCATCCCTACAGACCTCTTGACTCGGCTGTCACGTGGCTATTGGACCTCTTGACTCGTTGGACCTTTTGACTCGTTGGACCTCTTGACCATAAGCGTTTATCATCTGGGGTTGAAAAATGCCGAGTCACAGGGCTGCGAACGCATGTCTGATATTTCGGAAAAGACAGCTGAGGATATGCTCAGAACGCCTAACAAAGACGGCGTCCTGGAAGGCGATCGTTTGGAACAGTCTATAGATTGGCAACTTTCAGCGATGGTGGTACCAGTGGCGTCACAAGGGGGGTGCGGGAGGGGGGGGGGGGGGGGGGGGGGGTGTCACCACGTGCCACCGCCCCCGGGTGCCGCTGACTCTAGTGACGCCACTGGGTGGTACCGCGATGTTAGAATCGCGCTACCTATATATATAACTCCTCTGAATAATCGGATTCATAACGAAGATGCTTTCCTTACACCCACCTTGTGGAGTATACGAGGTAAGGTTTTTATGACGCTCGCATGTCACGAAATTGGAATTTTCTTACGGGTCGCAGACCCAGTTCCTCCTATGCATGCTCCTCTTCCACGACGACCATCCAAAGGACGGCCATATTGATAGAAACTAGCGCGCCCCCTCTAGATAGGCCGTGAAAGTTGCGAATAAAGTCGTGTTGTGTCCGTGCGTTTGAAGAGCGAAAAAAACTTAAGCTGCGGTCATACTCGTACAAAAGACGGTTTGTGTCTGGAGCGTGTTTCTTGCTTGTATGATATAATAATAATAGTATTTATTCCGGCTCAGGAATAAAACGCCGCACAATACAACGTTGAACAAAGTCATAAATTTGTACAGATGGCAACGACGTAATGGTGTGAAAATCCCCGAAGGTGAATAAAAACAGAGAGGGAGGAAAGGGGAGGGGGGGGGGGGGGGGTAGCGAGCGTAGAGGTCTATGGGGACACACTTGAGGCCTGCCGGCGGAGAGCCCTAATGTCCTCGGGGTCAACGGGAATGTCTACAGTCAGCTCAGGGGGCAGAGAGCACCAATTCCTGGCTGCGCTCATCAAACAGGACTCAAGGTGGCGTAGCGTACGTGCCAGGAGAGGCTGCATCTTTCCGGTGCGGGCGTTGGAGCGAGGACCGTCTGAGGGTTCATTGAGGTTCCCATCATTTTGCATGCAGAGGTGGTGGATGGAAGCCACATCTCTTCTGTGAGCAAGGCTGTGCCAGTTAGCTCCCTCTAGGAGGGCTGTCGCATAGATATGTCCCTGTAGTAGTCCGATTGGTCGTACCAAAGCTGTCGAGAGCATACCTCGGTAAACCTCACTCATGGGGGCCCTCACTCACCCTCATCTTCACAGGTGAGGTGACTGAGTGAGTTTCCGAACCAGGGAAATTCATGAGTGTGAGGGTGAGTGAGGGCCGTGAGGACCGTGAGTGCGTAAGGGTCGTGAGGGCGGTGAGTGCGTGAGGGGTGTGAGGGCCATGAGTGCATGAGGGACGTGAGGGCGGTGAGTGGCGTGAGGGCGGTGAGTGCGTGAGGGGTGTGAGGAGCGTGAGGGCGGTGAGTGTGTGAGTGGCGTGAGGGACGTGAGGGGTATGAGTGCGTGAGGGACGTGAGGGCGGTAAGTGCGTGAGAGGTGTGAGGGCGGTGAGTGTGTGAGGCACCCTTCAGACGGAGCAACGGGTTGTTCCCTTGCTTTCCTTAGATCGACACGAATTGCTGCGATCGTGTCCCGCTCGAAACAAGCGAGCAACTCGGAGCAATTCGAAGACGTTTGAAGCGGCTGCATCCAATCAGGGACGCGATATTTTCACGTGGTACCTCGTGCCGGTGATGATGACAACAAAATACTTGGTTGTGGTTTGAAATTGATCGTTTTTTGAAAATAAACTATTTCAGAAAGATGCATTAGTATTCTCAACGTGATTTAAATGCATAAAAACACGATTATAGCGCGCAGTTTGTCTAAATAGTGCAGGAAAAATAAAATTGCATGATGATGATGTCAAATTGCAACAGTTGGTTGCTGCGTGTGAACGCGGGCGGCCCGTGTTGCTGGTGTTGTGATGTTAAGTTTCTGGGCGAAATTGCTCCGTCTGAAGAGGGCCTAAGTGGCGTGAGGGCCATGAGTGCGTGAGGGCCATGAGTGCGTGAGGGCCGTGAGGGCGGTGAGTGCGTGAAGGGTGTGAGGGCCTAGGTGCGTGAGGGTATGAGTGCGTGAGGGCGGTGAGTGGCGTGAGGGCGGTGAGTGACGTGAGGGCCATGAGTGCGTGAGGGGCGTGAGGGCGGTGAGTGGCGCGAGGGCCATGAGTACGTGAGGGGGTGAGTGGCGTGAGGCCCATGAGTGCGTGAGGGGCGTGAGGGCCGTGAGGTTCAGTGAGGGTAAGTGAAGGGCTGAAGGTAAGTGTGACTGTGAGGGTGAGGGTGAGTGAGGGGCTGAGGGTGAGTGTAGCTGTGAGGGTGAGGGTGAGTGAGGGGTTGAGGGTGAGTGTAGCTGTGAGGGTGAGGATGAGTGATGGGCTTAGGTGAGTGTGGCTGTGACGGTGAGGGTGAGTGAGGGCGACCTAAAATACCGACCTTTGGTCAAGAGACATGTCATATATATACAGGTATGAAGCAAAAACAGGATTCAAATACGCTTTTGGCGAGAATTCCAAATCCGTCAAGCAACATTGGTGGTCGCCAATTGTCGGACAGGAAGCGCGTGACTGGATCCGACTCCTGGCCGAACGATGACGCGGGCGTCGTGGGCCAGTGCACGCTCAGAAGTGCCAAAACAATGGCGGACAAGCAGTGGCGCGCGTTTTTAAAAAAAGGGGTCTATTCTGTCGTCGTGTTTGCAACGGGCGCCGTGTCCTTTGTACGATGAATGGGCAGCGGGACTGCGGCTTTAATTAATCAACCCGAATGAGTCTCTGGTGTCTCCGCTGCGAATGAGAAATTTAGCCAGCTCAGTAAAGCTGTTATCGCCTGGGGTCTTTAACGTGCGCCACGCAGCGGTGATACACGACCGCAGGTATACGATGCTCCTCGAAATCGAAGAGGGCAGGGGTGGGGATTGAACCCAGACTCCCTGAGTTCTGCAGCGCGTGGCTCCACATACTTCGAGCTGAGCCGGTCCCCCATTAGTCTGTTGACGACTCCAGCACAATCGACGGCTCCTAGCGGCTAAAACGGAGATACGGTTCATTCTGTTTTAGAAACAGTGTGTGTCCAACTTGCACCATAAGGGGTCACGTGGTTTATGGGCCGCTTTCCTCCTCACCGCGCGACGACGCAACGCATGCGCACTTGCGACCAGTCTCTGCTCGGGAGGAATTCCGCCATTAAATGGCGAGGATTCTCTGTGGTTTTGAGTTGCTCCTTCGCTTCAAACTTGGCTCGCGGTCCAGCTGCGTCCTGGCGCCTCGCCGAGGCTGCAGGCTTTTGCGTCGCGTGTCAACGTGTCTCTGTAGCTCCGGCTACGCTACTCGCAGAGCCCGCACTGCGCGTGCGCATAGTCAACGTTCGCGTGAAGTTTCCGCGCATGCGACGTGATGACAACAGCGCCACCGCTGCGGTGCGTGGCCTCACAACCGCACGTTGGTGTTCACGAACACGTAATTGTGACGTCAGGCCATTGCGCATGCGCAGAAGCTTCGCGCGAATCTGGTTTATGCCCACATATGTCTATGCTGGGAAAAGCGATGGAGAAACTCCATTGTGACGTCGCCGGTGGAAGGATCCCATCGCGGCGCGTTGATGACGTCGACGAAGAGTGGCGAGTGAGTTGAAACTTCTTCGGGATTTTGTACCCAAAAATGTCCCTAGAGGGAAATGCGAAACGCCACAGGCGGAGGGAGGGTCTTGTAAAGTCAACATTTTAAGTTCCCCTAACGTAGAAGTCGGCGCAATTTAAGTAAAATTGCTGGTGTTAAGTTTAAGTCGCTTCAATTGTGTTTTTACATAGGTGAGACAATTTAGGTGATCACAACCAGGGTGTCGAACCGGAACCGAACCGAACCGAAAACCGGAACCGAACCGTTATTTTTAGCCGAACCGGAACTGAACCGAACCGAAATCTTCGCCGCCATCTTGGAACTGAACCGGAACCGAACCGGAAGAAAAATATAACGGTAACCGGTTCAAAACGGTTCAAGGTATTTTTTTTTTCTTTTTTGCTAGTATCGCAAAATTAATATTTGCGAATAAAAAATTGGCAGCTGTATTTCTATGTATTGATCAAACCGCCATATACAAAATTGCAAGGTATGATAAATTGTGACTTTTTTTGGCGTTTTTGCATTAGCACTATGATTAACCATATTTCACGTGGTCACGTTACGTCCTGGTGTCAATACATGCTGTCAAGTAATGTCAGGTGACTCCGTGACGTCACGTGACTAACTGCGTCAAGTAGATTTAATTTGAGGAAGTCACTAGATTCATTAACTGCGTTGTCAGCGTGACGTAACATAAAATCACGACTTCGCACCAAGAGTCATGTGACACCATGACGTAAGCTATTTTCGAACACAGAGTCGAGTGCTCGGTTTCATGACAATCAGCATCGCTAAACGTTGGGTTAAGGCTCGTGTTCAATTAAATATGATGATGGCCCAACTCGAACAACATCTGAAGCTCAGCCCAAGTTCTTAGCTTTCCAAACCCCAGCGCATAACTATGATGAACACTGACGGTATATAATTAGTGTCAGATCACGTGGAGGCTTGTTCTAATTGCGAGTTCAGAAGGGAAAGGCTGTTTCTTTCCTTTTTTTTATTGCATCTGCTATGGCGCGGAGGGGAGAACTAATGGATGTTTTTGCAAACTCTCGACTTCATGGATTACTTCTTAATGCTATTTACTGGAAGTACAAAAAAAATATTGCGCGACCAATTTTACATCATTCAGGCACCCAAACATGTCTTTGTTGTTACTGAACTGCCTCGGAAAGATGTCCCCGAGAATAGAAGTAATCAAAGGACTAAATGCAACCTATTAATATGACGTTACACAGATCTAAATGTGTGTACGGGAGGGATACCTGGAAAGAAAGGTTCTAGTGGCCTCGGAGGGTCTGCTGAACATTGGCAATAGCTCTAAGTGACACACAAGTGTCGTTCTCAAGTTTAATTTCCTAAGTTTCGACCACCTCGGTATTTAGCCATGACACAAATTTTGGAAAGCGATAAATGATTTTAAATTGGGACTTTACTAATCACATATCGTCTAGTTGGCCAAACGAAAGAGGGTAGAAAGTCAAAAGCCAGCTATTCGGTACGAACATTTGAAAATATAGCGGACTATTTTGTACCTTCTTTCCTTCGAAAGCTCTCCGCCTTTCCACTTTGATACATCCGCGGTCCCCAAAGCGCGTCAGCGGTGCCAACCTGACGTGAGCCGAGCCAGACACGCATTGGACAGGAGAACTGCGTCACTCGGACCTATGTGCTCGTCAACAATCAATCCGTAGACGAATATTTGGATTCGCGTTCGTGGCCATTGAGTGCGCTAACGGAACTTATTGTCACTGGCGTATGACAAGTTCTATGGTGTGCATAAAAAGCACGGTGGAAGCTAGGAGTCATCGCACCGGTGCCGCAGAATGTCACGACGACGTGAGTTCACAATTCAATTTGAGTTGAGGTTTAAAGCTAAAGAGGAAGAAGTAGAAAAATCGTTTCATGACCCTTTTAGAGGAACCATGAAACAATTTTAATGCCTTCACTAAATGCTATTTAAAATCACTCCCTAACGTTAATAACAGAATGAGGTTGCTTTAGCTCTTCTTTCTAGGCAATAACAGCCGCCAATATATGAGAGAAATATGAGCATAGTTCATTCCGTCAACTAGGAGCTAGAAGCGGCCACTTGGCCTGGTGCCTACCCTATGCCGATAACGTTAATCATAGCCACGCGCTGGGGTTGGCAAAGTAGAAAACCTGCGCTGAGCTCCAGGCATTGTCTTAAGAGTTCGGCTACTCTCATCACCGCAGTGGTTGGATACGAGCGACTACCCGAGTGTCCGCCAAGGCATTGATTGCTGCGAGCCGAAGTCCAGTGCTCACGCAGTTCTCCTGTCCAATCCATGAGCCGCGCTTGACTGTCGGCAGGCGGGTGGTATTGATGCCACAATTACGTCATGAAGCTTTGCGAAGGCAAGACTAAAAGAAATAGCCCCGTCTTATCTTCGCAACTTTACCGCGACCAAGAAGCTTCTTAATCAGTGGCGGTCTGTGCGAGTATACTTGGGCCAAAGGACCAGTACGCCTCAGCAAAGTCATTAACACTCCAACCCAATATCGTTTTATGACGCCTTTATACTTGATGTGGTGCTAAATAAAAGCAATGGAGGGTTACTGTTAACTTGTTGAATTAACACACCCACATGGAGGATGCAATTCGTCAGGATGCAAAACATTCTCTGGAGGAGGAACAAAAAATCTTAAAGAAGAGGGGGGTATTTTTAAGAACATACTGTGTTTTAAAGGCTCCTCTGCTTCGCATCTTTGGCGTAGACCAGAAAGCGTGGCCCCGGAAGCTACTTGCCAAAAAGCGCCTTTTCGTCGTGCCAGACGCTCGCGCCGTTCCTCACGACCGATGCACTAATAATAATAATAATTCATGCCTTTTAAATACCTGGCTTCCATTGAGTGCGAAGTTTCTGCTACGTGCATATCGCACCATCGAATTTTAATTTCTCAGAAGGAACAAATCGCAATGACCACCAGTATATAGTGCGATGACGTCACGTGCGTACCATGTTAAGCAGTTCAGCTTTCTGGTGAAATGCGATGTTCGCAACACTAGCAATAGATGTCCAAATTGTAAAGTTGTACAGTCTTCATAGCAGTCTCGCGATGATTTACGGCAGCCTAGAGAAATATTACAACGCATGACTGATAAAGCTCAGTGTTGTAAAGTGAGGGCTCAAAAACAAGTGCATGTAAAATCGACTATAACATTAGCCTCCAGAGGCAGTATTTTGCGAGCTCATGAAGGCTGATAAAATGTGATTTATATTAGGTTTTTGAGAATCTTTGTCTGTCTTTCGCGCTATTTATGTATAATTTGGAATATCATTGCATGCATATTTATGCATATCCTTTTGCAGTAAGGCGTTCTGTAAGGGATTATATCGAACAATCTCATCTATTATCTCTTTCTTTCTGCACATTTCGTGTATTTGTCTTCCGATCTATCATGTGAGCACAAAGTCCTTTTTGGCATAGCCCACAACCCGATGTTTCACACTGCCAATCAGCGAACAAAAAACACGTTTACGCAGACTCTACAGCTGCCGCAGTCTCGAGTATCGTCCTACCGTATTGGTCTCAAGCGGTTATGTGAACTTCATAAAGTAAGAATTATTCATGATAATAAAAAAAACATATTTAATTTGTGTCTGCAGATTTGACAAAATGAATAAAGATGCGTGCAATGATATTCCTAAATCTGCAGAAGAAACCCCAAGGTAATCCACCTGCAAATTATCTGAAAGATACTCTACAAGTTTTTCTGGCGTTTTTATCTTCGACAGGGCACGCATGTAAGTGATTCGGGAGAGCATTGGGGGGGGGGGGGGGGGGGGGGGGGGCACGAATTTCTGATTTTGAAGCTTATTTAAGTAACTATGTGTTCCTGAAACATGGAACCCCTCAAACATATTGAAGCCTGTTATTGCCTCTTTTATGTGGCGAGCATAATGTTTATCTGTCTGTGGGCTGGACAACAACAAAGTACACAGGGGCGCGTGGCGGAACGACGATTACGCACGCACATCGTCAGAAAGTGTCCAATTAAGCAGACCTGTGCCTTGTTGAGTAAAGCATAATATACTACTTCGCTTTGCTTAACAAAAAAAAAAAAATCTATTAGGGCGCTTAACTTCGCCTTTATGAGTGGAATGCAGTAGTGTTTTTGGGCTCCGTTCGCATCGCCTTCTCATTCGCCGGAAAGCCTACTACGCGCTACAGTAGGGTTGTTGGTTCGAATCCCGCCTAAAACTCTTCTTTTTTTTTTTCTTTAAGGCGAATGAGTTACTATATAAGGTGAAATCATTTGAGACATACGGAGCCCTTTAATTCGCTTTACATGTCATGTTTATACACTTTCATTCCACGCGTTGCGTCTCTCACGTGAGCGTTGTGGGTTGATTTTCGCGCTAGGACATGTAGCTGTGACGTCATGAACCTATTGACCAGTCAGAATTTTCCCGTCACGCCACCGACATCGGCTTTGTACGACACGAGCTCCTTAACGCCCTCGCGTTAAAATAGTCAATTAGCGGGGGATGATGCTTATAGACAAATTGAATTGACCGGGCTATTTATTGTCAAGAACAAACCTCAACAGCCAGGCTATGTCAGTTTATCTTGTATAAGAAAATATTCACTTGGGCAAGCGCTATTTTGGTCCGGATTCTAACTGAGCGCGAAGGTGAGTAACTCAACAATTTCGTTTACTCCTTTCTACATGATTAGTCGCATGCATCGCGGTGCTGAGTGTAAAGAATATTTGGTTAGAAAAACAAGCATTGAGATTGCCGCTCGGTGCTTCTATAAAAGATATACTGAAAGGGATTGTCCTAAACTTTTGTGAGATTTTGAAAAAATTATTGCTTTTAGCTCAGTTGTGTCGTCCACACATATATATATATATCTGAGGCTGCGCGTTTCATTTGCTCTGACTACTCTCCATTTTCCAGTGTCACCGCATTAACAAATCAAGCTGAGTTGCATGACTTATCGCGCCGCCGTAAACATGCCCGTCTGTAATTATTTTACAAGCTCTATCACCATGCATCGCTTCACGACGATTTTTTTAAAACACCACCCATTATTTTTCCACGTCGTGATCAATCATTCAAAGTAGCGCGCATCACATGCCACTCATCTAGTTACGCACGATCACGGACCATACCACGGACCATACTCGACTGGAATAACCTATACCGGCTCAAATTGCAACTGAACTATAGATATGTCTAACTTTCAAGAGCTCGTGCCTGGTTATACTAATACTTAAGGTTCTTTTTTATTCCTTGTTCTCATATTGTCTTTTGTATAATTTGTGTTTTATCTGTGTACTATATATTGCTTGCCCCCCCCCCCCCCCCCCCCCCCCTTAGTAATACCCTCATACAGAAGGCCTTTAGGGGTATTTTGAATAAATAAATAATATATATATATATTGTGAAATATATTCATGATATATAAGGTGACGAGGTGCTCATTTTATGATTTTGTGAGCTGTAATTAATTCCTGAGTTCAAGGACACAACCATGATTTAACTCTTAATACTGCGACGCAAAGTTGTACCGATCACGGGTATTTTATGCTGCCTACCACACTTCGCGACAACATTTTGATACCTTGTAAATAGATCAGTTTGAACTTTATAACTAAGCTTAAACACAAAGAGAGGACGGGAAAGAACAGTATAGTTCTAACGGTCAAGCTGACCTATTTGTATGTACTAACGAACTCAACTTTTTATTGTTTTACTTTGAACATTTTGATATAGGTAAATATTTTTTGTGATTCTGGTAAACAAAGGGATGTTGAATAGTATTTACATAGCGTTTTGTACGTTAATGCCTATTTTTTTTACTGTTGCGTTCAAATTAAATAATATCATTTTATATTTTGGTACTTGAAAATGAGATTGGATTGCACGGACGATAAATTAAACTACATAGTTAATCGTTTCACGGCGTAAATAGTGCCTATTACAGAACAACGAAGAAAATATATTCTCAATTTAGTGGTTCAAACCGGTTCGAACCGGTTCAAACCGGTTTGAACCGTTATTTTTTGCTCCCCGGAACTGAACCGGAACTGAACCGAATGCCGTGAACCCGAACCCGAACCGAACCGATAAAAATTTCGGTTCGACACTCTGATCACAACGCGTGAGCTGCATGAGCTCCATCGCGCTCGCGATGAATCGTTATGGCCATTTTGGTTATTCCCAGAACCGTATATAAAGAGAGAGTGGCCGTTCAATGGGAAGTATTAGAGGCAAATGAAAAGGCGCCATTTTTTTACTTGTTTGTAAACAGTCCGTTCCGCGATCGATAGGCATGTAAAGGCCCTCGCCACCAATGTTTTTAGTATCACATGGGTATACGCTGTGCTCAAAGAGCGGATTTCGAGCTGTTTGCTGCGTCGCAGACCGTAAACTTCGACACTGATGCCCCTTCACCAGCATTTTCTCCATCCGCCCACTCCTACGTATAGACCGGCAAGAAGACCTGAGAGGGAGGGCCTTGGAACTCGCCAAGCAGAGCAATGCAGGAAAACGCAGAGCCGCAGTGCGTTGCCCAAGGGGCGACTCGATAACCTCCTTCTTTTGCAATCCCCTTTCGTCTTTCCCTGAAAGCGCGGAAAAGAGAGAAACGGGAAGTCAAAAGACAGCGAGGAGGAGGAGGGTAAAAAAGAGGAAGGCGGAGGAAGAGGGAGGCTTGTTTACCACCGCAGGCCCATCAACTGGCGCAGCGGGCCGCTGCGTAGCGCTGGGACTGAGATGATAGCGCTGCTAAGCTACTGCGCTCAGTTTCGCCCACCGTGGTTTCGCCTTACGATGAACCGCGGCGAATGTTAGGAACGCGTCACGCGACCACGCGCCGCACGCGTCGCTGCGTCCTTCCCAAAGATCACGTGACACTCGGAAGACATTTGATTGGCTGGCACGGCTCGCAGCATCCGCGGCGGTCCATCATAAGCTGAAACGAAGTATGGACGAAAACTGTTTACAAACGAGCCCGCGTTCAACCCACGCAAGGTGTAGGCACTCACGTGCGCAGAAACCATAGATGCGGGAGAAACTAAGCATCTGCGCAGCGCCGACAGCAGCAGCGCGCGCCACCGTGACAGTGTGACGTCAGAGGGTTAAGCTGACAGTGCTGTGGAAGCTGCGTTTTTCTTGGACCAGTCGTGTACGTCTATCTTTAGTCACGTGATCACGCTGCCACTCTACACACGCGCAGAGAGAGAGAGAGCGGGATCATGTGATGAAAAGGAAGGCTGTTGATTGGCCCGGCGGACGCTTAACTCACACCGCACTGTCGGGTTAGACGAGAACGGAGGGTTGTAGTGGAGCTATTACAATCGGAGTGCGCGGTGCTGTTTACTCGCTCGTCCCTTTGTTTGGCGATTGGTTCAGAGAACTTCGGCGCGTCCTTCCCCTCCCACCCCCTTCCCACGCCCCGCGCACGTGGATGTTCGTTCGCGTAGTAGCTAGTGAGGAGAATAACATTGGACGAGACGACGTGCGTTGTAAATAAAGCGCTATTCCCTTTTTTTTTCTTCTCCCTCTGTGCGCAACGTGGGTGGGGAAGTTGGGGATAAGTAGGAAAGGGTTTCGTTTGCAGCCCTTTCGTCTCTTCGTTGTAATTAGGTTATTGTTTTTTTTACATATACGTCTATTTATTTACTTTTTTGTCGCAAAGGGGTCGTGAATAAAGGCTGGTTGTTATCTCTTTGGCCACGAGAAAACGACACACACGTCAGCGGGTCGCACTGACACACAGTGGCGCCATCTGTCAGGTAGACTGAAGGCTTTGCGGTGTTTGCGACGTCAAATCTACGCGGTATTTATGAAAAATGGTCACTTATAACATAAAGCATTTTAAACCCACGGTTTAAAAAACCCTGAAAACAGAAAATAAACGAAGATTGGATGTGCTCCCCAGGTCTACGCGATAGGCGGCTCTAGTGTGGTGTCTCGTCGTAAGCCCTCGGTGACAGGCAAACGCGAATGTGCGAACCACTCCTCGCAGTTTTCATGTGAATAGACTGAGTCACCCGGCTGTGGACGCATGCGCGTCGGCGTCTGATATACTGTCAAGCTACCCCGCATGCTCGTAACTTTAGTGGAGAAAGATGGCAGTTCGCAGAAGGCGATTATTAGAAAGGTCACGTGCATGCGTAGGTTTCTACGCGCAGCGTAATGCGCACGGCGCTAGAGATAGAGTCGTCCACCCGTCGACCAACTAAAATTTAACGAGGTACCCCACAAAAATCTAATTTATCGTTTCCCGGATGTCGGTCGCCGTCACCAAGCGCATGTTTTGCGTCGTTCGACCTTCGACAACAACATGTTTCTCTGCCGCAACGCGCCCGGCCGCTACAGACGTCAGACCAACTCAACATGTTGTCTGTCGTTTGTTTTGGTTTGATTGCGGTTGGCACGTTTTCGGTTCCTGCGCACCGCAACAAAAACAAGAAACAAAAAACGAACTGTCTAGCGTTACGTCCGACGTAACCCAAGTTACGTCCAGCGTCTAGCGTTACGTCCTTCCCTAGCTTCACGGGGGAGAGAGAGGAGGGCGGGGAAGAGGGTTAGGTATACGCGTTTCAGTGCTCCTTCCGGAAGTAACGCTAGCCACAGCGAAAAAAATAACGCCCACACGCTATCCTCCACGAAATCGACTGGAACGACTGCGTTGCGACGAATCGCCTGCTTCAGCTGCGCCCTACACCTAGGGAAGAATAGGGAAAAACGAAGGGATAGCCAGTCTCGACCCTCGACATCACGCTTTGAGGGTTGCGCACGCGCACCGCTTGAACAAAATCAACAACCACATTGAAGAAAAAAAAAAAAAGAATGGAGTGGGTTGGGGGGGTAGAGGGGGGGGGGGGGGGGATAGGGAAGAGGAAACGGGCGGTTGTTTACGGAAATTTGTAGCGTCCTTTCGGAAATCCTGGGGAATCCGAGAAGACCGGTGGCGAAATCGCTCTCTCCTACCCCGATTCCTCTCGCCTTCCCTGTTTCTCTCCCTTGGCTCTGCAGTGGTGTGGTGGTGAGGTGCATCGCACTCGCGCCAGCAGCGAATATCGAAACGCTTTCGATCTGTTGACGACTCCCCAAATTCAATTGTGGGACTACCCAGAAACGGGGAGAAAGGGGAAAAGAAAAAGAGGAACGCGTAATGCTCTACTCTTATTGACGCGTTATTGGACACTTCGCGTCGATTTTTTTTTTTCGGTTTTCTCTTTCTCTCCCATTTTCTTTCTTAATGTTTAATTTTGGTTTTTTGCGGTTTCCCCAGGGTTGGACGGCGCAGAACGGCAGAACACGACGTAAACATCGTACACTATGCGGGGGCTGAGGCGCGTGATTATTTTCAATTACCGGCGGTTGCGTGAAATGCGACACAAACCAGACGTGTTTGTCGTCGGGAGGCGCTTGTTTACACGGCGTTGTATAGAGAAAGGAGGGAGGCCCGGGGGAGAGGTGGAAGGTTTTTGTTTGTGCGCGACAACTTTACGAGCAAGCGAAAGCTTTTCTTTTGTTCGTGTGCGCAAGAGGTGCCGATTATGAAAGTTATTTACGCGTGTCTCTTGTTTTCACTTTGTGTGTGTGTGTGTGTGTGTGTGTGTGTGTGTGTGTGTGTTTACGCACACACACACACACACACACTACACTAGCTACACGCTTACAATTGGAACCCGTTAAAGTCATATTCTCTAAAATACGTGACCAAGTTACACTACAGTTACTTGTAATATCGCATGAACAACAGCTGTCCGCTTTAAGCAAAAGTTTGAGTTGGCTTCCACGCAAAACACAGAGACAGCCAAACGCGGTGAACGATTCAAGTATCCTTACGAATGACGAAAAGGTCAGAATATGAGTAAACACAAAATAATGACACGTGCGCAGGGAAAAGACAAGGGGGGTTAAAGGCGGGAGCAGAACACGGCAGATCCCGAGCACTGATCGACATCGCCCATCGGTGATCCCTTGAGAAAGAGAGCGACAGAAAAGCGGGGATGGTTAGCCGTGTTCGTTTCGCCGCGACAAGTTGAAGACGTTTGAGTGCTAGTCAACTTTATTTATTATTCTCACACAACGGCGCACGATGCCAGTGTTCTGCTTGCAAAGGAATGCTAGAAAGGAGCTCGATACAGACCCTGCAGGTGAAGCTTTCCTGCTTCTTTGTGTATATCAAAACGTGGCCTCTGATCTGCAGGGCCCAACACCGATGGGACCTGCAATGTCCGCGTCGATGCCATGGATGCCGTGCCCAACCGGCCGCAAATGCACGGGACCTTTCGCTCTAAATTATTATAACGACTCTATGGGAAAATGCGCGTGCATGACGTTTCACTCGTTCATTATCACTGCAGGCTGCGCGCAAAGAATTTTTCAGATATAATTATATTCTGTGAGCTTCGCCATTCGCTGGGATCCCTCTATCGTTCGTCGCGTTTGACTGTATCCGTGTTCTCAGGAAAGAGTCCGGCCGGGCCATCTCATTGCCGCTCCGCGCTCAATGAGTTTGCGGCGTTAGCCGTTTCGAGCACCGAAGAGCCAATCACAAAGCCAGGAGCCTGACGATGTATTAAGGATTTGTTAAACTGTCCGCGACTCCGTCTTTCCCTAGAATGAACGAAGCATCAGAGCTATACTGGCCGCCAGGTCCAATAATCACGAAGCATGCAGAGAGAAATGGCCACCTGCTATTTGCCCCGAGGTATGTGTATCACTGCGCCGGAACATTTTCGTCCGCTATTCGAAATTTCTAGCTTCTGGCGTAACATTCCGGGTGTGGTTTCGATACTTAGGTATATGCGACACTCTTCATCCTGTTGCATTCCCACTGACTGGAAACTTGGGAATATCGTTCCTATTTTTAAATCTGCTTCAAAATCGTCCGCAACTAACTACCGCCCCATATCCCTAACCAGTGTATACCATAACTGTTAGAGCACATATAGAACCTCCTGATCCGTGTCCCATCTTGAGAATATATATATTTTTTTATAAATATCAGTATGAATTTCGCAAAGGGTACTCGTGTGAGGCGCAATTACTTGAATTCAATCGTGACATTCACACCAATGTGGACTCTGGCTCTCAAACCGACGCTCAGCATTTGATCGCGTTCCCCACTTCTTGAAAAAGTCCACATTCGTGGACTTTTTCACGAACGTTTTACGATTCGTCGTTAATTTCGGTCAGGTTCGACGGCGAAACGGCTATGATGCACGGGGAGGATTCCCATCGTCTACGGCCGTACCCACTGAACCTAGTTTGCAGAAAAACTAAACTAGAGACTAATGAGTAGATGTATAGTAAAAATTCAGGTTTACAACCTTATAAAAACCTCCTGAATCGCGAAAAACACACGAAGTCGCAAGTTCACTGCTCACTGCCTGATTTTCGCGGACACTAAGTTTTCGTGAACTTTAGAGACTCGAAATGTCTTCTATAATACGCAGATATTCAAAGAGATAAGTGATATTGTCTCGGGCTATTTTCTTTAAAGGGATACTACAACGAAATTTCAACGCGCATTTTTTTGGTCTATATGTGTTCAAAAATGCAGTATCACATGGAACATACCAATATCTTTTTAAAAAAGTTACGAAAAGGAATTTTAAAACGAATTAAACGATTAGCAAAGAGCACCTGGTGGATGTCGGTAGCGCCTCGCTTGTAATGCCCGTCTAGGAACCTTGACAGCTAGTGACGGAGGTTGCCTCGTCTCCGGCCACGACGAGAGAAGTGGGGCAGGAGGAACTCCCCTCTTCCCGAGAATGCCTTTTGTGTGTCGCAGTAGTCGGTATTGTCCCCCTACAAGATTACAGAAGATTAACCCGTCACCGGGCACGTCACCGATTCCTGCGATCCGCGCCTCGTCCGCGGACGCGCGGACTGAAAAAGTCGAGCGCCTTTTTCACTCGCGGACTTTTGGCGGGAGGTTGACTTGAAAAGCGTTATGTCTGGCAACGGTACGCGGTTTTCTTGATTTTTTTGCCTCTGTGCGTTTAAAACAAAAATGGCGCATCGTTGTGTTTTGTGCGTTCGTCGGTTCATTTTGTCGCGCGATTCTTGGTTCCACGCGTCAAAGAAACTCCAGAAACTTTGTCCGGCTGACGCGACGCAGGTTCCGGTGCTCCTCCGGGTCCGTGCCAAGAAGCTCCCGTCAAAACTCGTCTAGCACGCTGCGATAATTCTTGAACATCCAATCAGGATTTCCCCGAGCAAGACCTTTCTTGTGGATGTGTTGTGGATGTCGTGTGCTTGAGTGTTGTGCACGAGCGCGGAGTGCGTGAATGCATCTCCAAGCGCACCTCCGCGAGCCCAGAACTTCGTCGCATCTACGGCGAAGCTTTCTCGAGCAGGACCATGCCTGTGTCACTGTCATGCTTTGGGTTAGTAAAGTTAGTGGCGCTTTGCGCGAAGCCTATCCCGGTGTTTTGTCTCGATCTGTACGTAACGGCGGCGTACGATTCTTTATCGCGGTAGCAAGCGTCGATTTCTCTCTTGGACAACGGTACCACGGTGCGATGTTGGAGGTTGGCGGCACTGTGGGGTGGCGAACAGGTTCGGTCCGTCCCCGCTGGCGTCTGCTCGTCGCCTCCTTCGTGTGGATGCGCTTGGGAGACGGACGAACCGCGGACATGTCGTCACGTGATCAATCCGTCCGCGGATCAGTCCGTCATGTGAATCGGCTATTAGGGACCGTGAGTAAATAAATAAGCAAATGAGATACAATAGTAAGGGTGCAGGCGAGCTGGTGGATGTTAACCATGTTGAATATACCTGAGACTGGGGTAGAAAAACATAAAAGTCGAAGAAACAGAACGGGACAGGACGACGTCTCAAACTCAGCTCAGCTGAGTTTGAGACGTCGTCCTGTCCCGTTCTGTTTCTTCGACTTTTATGTTTTTCTACCCCAGTCTCAGGTATATTCAACATGGGTAAGCAAATGAGGTTGTACACGGTTCAGCCGGACTCTCAGCGCGAAGCTGCAGAATATGGGCGTTATGAGCACAACCTGGCGCCTTTGACTAGTATACTAAAAGGAGCCTTCTTAAAAAAGCGCTTGGACACGGTGCAGCGAAGACGCCGCACGCTGTCGCTATATCGCCGGCCATTTTGGAAGCAAAAGAAGTTTGCGTGGGAGAGACGCAATTTCTTTCACCGCGCACGCAGCAAGCACACACGAGATTCGATTGAATAATAACGTCTATATATGGCAAAACAACATTTCCTCTCAAATGTTGAATTTATTTCGAAATAAATATCTCATTCGTTCGGTTACCAATTTAAAACAGCGTAACAACAATACTAAACGTCTATACCCCCCCCCCCCCTTCCCCCCCCAAACTTTCGTGATTTGTATCTTCCTAACCGTACTAAAATTTTTTTTTTTTTTTTTTTTTTGCGGAGTTTTGTCGTTTTTATTTTTTTATTATTACGAAAGCACTGTTTTTCTTTTTTTTTTCAAGGTAGTTTTTTGTGTGTTAGGCTTTGGGCTTTAGCTCATCTTTGGGCGAAACAGAGTATATATGATCTCATAGACACCTCTGCGATATCGTAAGCTGTTGTTTCGCGATCTCAAGGCTCACAGGTTATCCTGCAATCTCACATATGAGTAATTGGTGTCGCTACAATCTCATAGGCCCTTTTTGCTGCGATCTCTCAAGCTGCTGTTCTGGTGTATGAGCAGTCACACCTCTCGCCCACCGTACAAAATGCACGGCGTTCCTTGCAGGTACGATGACACAGAAATATTTTCGGACACTCCTCAAGGCCGCTGCTTAACAGACAGTGCTGACGTCCCACGAGCCAATCAAAACTGTAACGAACGATGCGTAGAAATAAAAAAAAAGGTTTCGCGGTGTCGTCGTACTCATACGTCCGTCGGCCCAATCCTCGTTGGCAACGGGCAGCAGCACCACAAACGGCTGCGTGACATCGCCAAGCGAAGTGGGTCGATGCGGTCGACCGTCTCCATCCGTCATTCGGAACTGGCCCATATACTTGTCCTTTCTTCTTCCTGGTGTTTTAATGGCGCTGCCGTGCCGATTCGCCAGCGGCGGGCAGGGACGTCGAAGACGACGTCAGTCAATATACCACCCAGAAGATACCACCCCTCCGCGTGACGTCATCACTAAGCCGTGGTGACGCCGCTCGTGCGTCATACGAAGGACATGGTGTTCCCTGCCACCATCGTGACCTAATTATCCGCGGAGATATATGCCTAGAGCATGTTAGAAGTATAGACATTTTCCACAGGGGCGCCGCCATCTTGAATTGTCGTCACTTCCAGTATGGGCGACGACAAAATAATAAAACGTTTCTACCTGTAACTAGCAAAAAAATAGAGAGGAGCCAAAGTGACGGTTAGGCTTATATCCTAAATGTCTTCTATTGGCGTGGCGACGGCAAAACAATGTTTTCGCCCATACTGGAAGTGACGACAATTCAAGATGGCGGCGCCCTTGTGGAAAAGGTATTCTATACCTTTGCTTCGTACAGATGTGCGCCTCGAGCATATATATCCGCGGACAATTTTTGTACGCATCCAGTGCTACGAGGAATAGACACGCATCAGACCGTTTTTACAACATGTCCTCTTGCGTGACGGCGTTAGCAGATGTGGCCACGGCTGGATTCCCGACCAGCCCCAAGCTGCGGCCTGAAGCTCGACGAGATTATACGCCGCAAAGCATAATCTGATTGGCTGCGGAGATAATAAGATATGCCCGACATTCACCATCCTCCGTGCGTTTTCCAGGCTTTCAGAAATTATATTACGACGCATGAAACGCGTCTGCGACTGGTGTGTCGATAGCATCCAAAAAAAGCTGGTCCCTCGAGTTCCGCTTGATTGATGACGTCATCGAAGTGTCATGGTGTCGCCGGTCGCGATCCTGGCGGCGTCCCAACAGTTCTAGTGTGTATGGCAGACGCCTGTCCTGCTGCAGGTCGCTCTTCACTGTGACAGTCCACGGAAGCTACAGCAACCGGAAGTTGGGACGCCGTGACGACAGCGACACTCGCGTTCGCTCGTGCTTTTCGCCAGCATTTCTATACGGCCAACCGCCAGGATCGCGAAAGGCAACAACATTACACTCCGGCTTCTGCGACGTCATTTGTTGCCCTTCGGGGCCACTTTTGATGTATGGGCGGGATAGGACGCTAAACACACCAGTTAGAGGCACAATCCAGCCACCATACTCGTACTTTTCTTTTTTGGAATTTTTATGGCATGACCGCCATGATTTCGACAACCGACAGTTTGACGACGTCATTTCGCCGTCACGTCGGGACCGATTTGATGACGGGATAGGACGCTAAACGCACCGGTCGAAGAAGCGTTCGAGCGTCGCGTTTTTTGTTTTTACGAGACGCGCTGGTGGCACGCCGCTCACTCGAGCGCTGCGTGAATACACGGTTTGCGGGGAAATCTCTGGGTGGTGTTGTGTCGGGGCTCGTGACGTTCTAGATATGCGTATACGCGTACGGTTTTCCTGGGTTATTCCGGTGTGGGAGCCGACGGAGTCGCCGTCTGCGCCCCGTGTCAACAGAAGGTCGCAAAACGGAAGTTTTGGTCTGATTACACAGCGGTGTTTACGGCGCGTGTGTAATCTGAAACCCGGACTGTATAAGCTGCCTAATCTGTGTGTGTGTGTGTGTGTGTGTGTGTGTGTGTGTGTGTGTGTGTGTGTGTGTGTGTGTGTGTGTGTGTGTGTGTGTGTGTGTGTGTTTTGTTTTTTGCAAGTTGAGAATTGCTTTTTTGTCTTCTCCCGCCCCTAAATCTTTTTCCTCCTGCTTTTATCTGTCTCGCATTCACCGTATTTGTCGCCCGTGACATCAATAGAGTGACGCGTGTTAGAAAGATGAAGAAGGTGAAGTGTAACTTGTTAGGCAACTTGTCGTTGGTCTTCCTGCTTGTCATTGTGATATTGATGGTGACAGCTTCCTTATCGTGTAATAAAAGGCAGCTCTCACCATTCCGATGAAGTAAAAAAATAACATAAAATAAGCGATATGTTTTTTTGTTTTTTTTAATTTATATTGAACTTTTTGCGGCGACAGCCCGCGGGCCCATAAAATGAATGTCGGATTTGTCTTCGGTGCTCACCGTATCGCAGGTTTGTTTCACGCTTCCGTGGGCTGAGATTTCTTCGCCGGGGCATATCGTTGCGACGTATACGAAACCAAGTACGGGTGCTTCTTTATTACGGAAGTGAACCACGCGTAACAAATTTAAGGAGACAGTGAAGAGGAGTTCGTATAAAAAATACAAAAATCAACAATTGCGGAAAAAAAAAAAACCTAGTTCGTTAATTGTGACCGCTGGGCCGCATTCCTTAAATAATAATAATAATAATAATAATATATATATATAATTTACGTTACCTAAAGCAATTACAGACGCATTATTGGAAAAATGCGTTCATAATGAGCTCGAAAAAAAAAATGGTACAAAAGAGAATAAGTGCACGCAGCCTCAAAAATGATCGCATATCTACGGTTTTTTTTTTTTTTTGTTTTCTTTTCTGCGCGCGTTTGCAGGCTATTTGGTGTGCGCTTTCGGCCTCTGTGCTGTGTTCCTCGCCTCTCCAGACTTGCAAATACATGAAATCAAATGAGAATCAAATGAAAGTTGGAAAGATCGCAAGCAATGACGTCGAAAGAGAGGTTTGAGGAGCAGAGGGGTGCATATAACGTAAAGAAATCGCAGCTCCCGTTTGCAACACGAGCTGCAAGGGGGCGACAAAAACGTCGATCGTGATTCTTCTAATGCAATCAATTACTTTCAGGAAGTAATTTTGAGGAAATTACTCATTACTTTCGTAATTACCTTTTTTCGAGGCCCATCTGAGAACAACATCTGCGACGTGGGAATCGAGAGAGAGAGAGAGACAAGCACGCAAATCAGGGGTCGAAAGGCAAAGCGGATGAAGAAAAGCTTTCGAGCGAAGACATATCTGAAAGTCCATGGTTCACGAAACTGAAGAATTCGCGGCGAAACGTAACCGGGAACCGTGCCAGGCTGCAGTGTTGAGCGCACGTCGCTACGAATATATAGACGATTTAAAACTCTTGCCAAGGATCCAGAACTCCTCGTGAGTTGCTTTTTGTGTGTTCCATTCACCCCTAAATTCAAGGTGCGGTGGAACCTACGTGCTCGTTGAAGCAGTCGTGCGTCGATCTTTCGACCTTTGACCAAACCCTCGCCAGTGCCCACGCGCAGAGAGCGAAGTCAGGCGATCAAAGAAAGGCGGTTGACTAGTTCGACGAGCGCGTAGCTACCACCACACTATCAGTTTAGGAGCAAAGCAGGCTCACCTTGGGAAGTTAAGTCAAGGAAATCCAAACGCGCAGATATTGGCGCTGGTTCGTTGGGGGGGGAGGAGGCATTTCTGGAGGCGCCCGCCACCTATTTCCTCCTCTGGTGGCGGCTCTCCCCGGAAAACATCCGCCTCCCCCAGCGTGACTACGCGCGACAAATCACGCTCTCCTGTTGTTAGGGTACACCATGCACTCCTCGGGAAGAATGTCCGAGATTGCGTCGACGAAATGCTGTCGAGAGAAAACGATTCGATTGCGTCCGAGCCAGAAGAAAGAAGTTTTAGGCATTTGCTCGAACTTGTGCAAACGGGATTCCGGAACGATGGGTCCCGCTCGCCAAGGGCCACATAAGGGGCAGTTTAGCACGTATCACAACAATCGTTACGACATCATGTAAAATGTGTTGCCATGGCCCGACCAACCGAGGTGGAGGACTTCCCCAAAATCAGGAGGACGCAATCACAACAGCCAATAATTAACCGATCAACTTCACCGTTGCATGAACAGCGAAACCGGTGAGCTGCCTGTTTTAGTCATATTTTAACAAGCCTTACATTATCCTTAACACTTCCATCGTCACGGGCACGAATTACTGCCTGAGGGAATTTAAAAGTAATTCCAAAGTAATTTCATTACACAGGTGGTGAATTTTTTCTGTACAATTTGCAGAGAGCGAACTTACTCGAGGGAGACGTAAAGAAGGAAAAAGGCTTAACTCCTATGGAAACCCAGCGAAGCCACCGGTCTTCAATCAATAAGGCACCGTACTGGTTGAAGACCGGTGACTTCGCTGTGCTTCCATAGGAGTTAAGCTAAGCCTTTTTCTTTTCTTTACTTTTTCCTCAGGTAAGTCTGCTGTTTGCAAATTTTATATAAAAAAAAAATATACCACCTGTGGGCAACGCTGCATAAAATTGTAGCGCGATAGGTTAAGAAATCGAATTTCGCGGTCGATTTAAAGAACCTGGCCGCTACTGAAGTTGAGACACCCGGTAGTATAAACGATTCAAGCGAAAGGTAAAGCTCGGACGGTGAAGCAAAAGGCAAACGATTCAAGCGTTATAGAACAACTCAAGCGAAATGTAAAACTCAATATACAACTAAAAAAAAAGAGAGAGAGGAGGGGTTTGGGGGGGGGGGGGGGGGGGAAAGGGGGTGATACACGCAGGTACAAGGATCGAACACGACGTTTCACTCGCTCAATATCCCCTGTGCACATCGCATTTCTCAGATCTAATCTATTCTGAGCGTTGTCGATCGCTAGGATCCTTCCATTGTTCGCTGTGGCTTGGCGGTCTCCTTGTTCGGCGAAAAAGTAGGCTCACCGCCTTTGTTTAGAATAAACCCTATGTACGGAAACTTCTCCGGTCTAGCAAAACACTTTCCGCACGGAAGCGTCGTGGGAATGGGAAAGGGAGACGGGTTGTCTCGGACAGTTTGATAAGCTCGCATCATCATCTCTATGCTAATTTTGTTGAACCTAATCGCAGCGCCCTTTCTAAAAGAAAAAAAAAAAAAGAATCTATTTAAAATTTACAAGGAAGGCTGACTCGGACGCTTGGAACATCCTGAAAGATGAACGGCTATTTTTAATGCGTTAGCAGTAGTACCCTCATGAAAGAGAAACTGTGGAAAGGGCAGCGCGACGCGTAGAAAGGAGGAGAGTAGTGAAGGACAAAGGCGAGAGGGAGGTGACGTCACGAGGCGGAAGCCAATGCGCGCGCGGATCCTGAGGCGAGTCGGAACTTGCAGGTGTGCGGAGCAAGTATGCCTTACTTTGTGCTACAAAGTGGAATGTGAACTCGCGCTGCATGGTCTCGACCGGCGTGGTCTAAGTATAGGCGGCAAAAGAAGACGAATTGTGAACGAAGAAGGCGGGCTGCCGAAACCGGTGAACAACGAAAGCAGCATCAGGCAGCGGATGCCGCTGCTCAGTGTTGTAGGCGTTACCGAAAAAAAAGTTACGAAATACGTTACTCGTTACTTTAAAAAAAAGTAACACCTTACCGACCTACGTTATCTCAGAATAACAGGAACGCGTTACCGCTACCGTTAACGTTAAAAAGTAAGGCACGTTAGTTTTCCGTTACTTTTTTTTTAAATTATGAATTAACACGTTTTACTCTGACGTTACAGGTATGCATAAGCGTCGTATTTCAAGAAACAGTATGTAAATGAAACAACTGAACGTAATTACCTTATCATTTTTACGCTTGCACCTAAAACTCACGAAAAAATACGCAAAAAGGAAACGCAAAAGACGCAAGATTTTTTTTTTTAAACCTAGCGTCTACTAACAAAATAAAATTGAAGTGAAGTGAATGTTACACTGGGTTGCAAGAAGTCAATATTAATTTTTCAACATGCAGGCGGCAGAAAGTCTGCAGCCTTTCTGATAAATATGTCTACAGGAAGTCAACAGAAATTTTTACCACGGAGTCTTCATTAGGCGACAAGAAGTCAACACATTTTCATCAGAAAGTCTGAAATCATTTTTGTAAGGGGTAATTTATTAAAGTCTTGAGAATAATATGTAACCAGCAGACTTGTACGCGTTACTAAAGAAAAATAAGGAGTTACATATACAATTACACAAGACTAACTTGTAACTAATTACAGTTACAATTACACTTTCACAAAAGTAAGTGACCGTTACCAAAGAAAGTAATTCGTCATTTTTGTGCCGTAACATTCTATCTTAATGTCCTATAGGGTAAGTCGCAAAGCACAAGAGTGTTGTGGAAGCGTTTATTGTTGCCACCAGTCACACTTTTGTGACCTTGAGCGACAGCTGGCTCTCGAAAGTCTCTTCGAGCGTCTTGCCTCGTTTCTAAGGGAAGATGTCGTCTGCCGCGCTGAACACCCTTTCAATGGACCTCTTGCCGAATTATACCCAAGCATCAAAGAGAATGCCGGGAACGTAGGTACACCCGCTGCGCGTGCTGGCGTCTGTGCCTGTAACTGTTCGAAAGCAGAAATCTAAAACACAGGGCACCATTGGCACGCGCGTTCCGCAAACGCTTTATTTTGGTTATTAGGCTTCGAATCTTTTGTATAAGAAACTTGAGCGCGTGCAGCGCGTGTACCTACGTTCTTAGCATTCTCTTTAATGCCTGGGTAATTTAGCGAAAGGTATATTGAGGCAGTCACGAACGCCTGTCGCACTATAAATACCGGGTGTTCCATTTTAATTCGAAGAGATTTATTACGAAACATTCGTAAAAGATGCACTATTACGGTTTGTGCGGGTGATTTATACGGCCAGGGGGATATTATGTGGGTGGCTAATCTTTGCGATAAATCGTATAATTATACTAAACTTCCTTAATTAACTTTTTAATTAGTGAACATAATCACATGGTTTTAATTAGGAATACGTTGAGCATAATCGAAAACCACTATATAAGTCAATTTTTAGAACGACGCGAAGCTCGTAGGAAACTCGGGTGAGCACCAAAGGAATTACATTTATACAGTTGTACAAGGCTAAATGGTAGCTAATTACAGTTACAATTACGCAATGATAATCTAATCATCGCGCAATCGCAGATCACACAGTAAAAAATAATCGTTTTATTTATGTATTTCTAATAATTAATGACAAGGACCAAGGTAAAAAAAAAAGGCCGCCTACAGTGCAACTTAACGAGCACTATGCCATCTTACGGTGGCAAAAAGTAAACTTCACAAAAAAAAAAAATAAGAGCAGGAAAAAAAAAAAGATCTTTAGACACAGCTTATACCAGAAATGACCCAGTGATTAAACATTTTTACACAGGAAATACAAATCATTGTGCATATACTACACACGTACACATACGCAAGTGAAGTCGCGGGCGAGAAAACATAAATGCGCGGGTACGCGCACACACAACTTCACACACGCAGTAATAAACATATACATGCACACGTGAGAGCGGAAACGTGCACATACACCGTACGGGCCACACGAATACACACTCCGCGCGCGCGCACACTATCACTGACGCACGCACACGTACAAGAGGAAGCAAGCAAGCAAGCACACAAACACCCACAAACATCTATGCCCTCACGCGAAAGCACCAATAGTGTATTTACGCGCCTGCACGTATAAACACCAGTAGGCATAATGCACGCGCAAGAACGTGCATGTCCCGTTTACATCTAATAAGCATTGCGAGTTTGGGCACGTGGTCACGCGCAGTGACCGTTTTCTGAAACGGTGGAGCTCACGCGTGCTCAACCCACGCTCGTGCGTGCATGGCTAGTATAGTAAACACCGTCGCTTCGAAACGCGAACACGTGTGAGCAAAACCAACAGCAGCAACGACAACAATAACATGAACCCCTAAACAAGAACGACAACAACACGGGAGTTCAAACGAGAGAGGAGATCCCTTTGACCTGGTTTTCGCCTCGGCCATGTGTGTGCTATTCCGCCCCACGTATCCGTTTCATTTGTGGAACATCGACCTCGTCATTCGCGTCGATCGTATTTGCGTATTCAAATGACGTCCTTGGCATATCGCTCCGTCCGCGCCTTCCTCACCCAAACCTCCTCTCCGCCGTGACACTAGGCGGCTTGCGTACATATATATATATATACCGCCTAATGTTACATACTCGGCGTTTTTAAGAACCACCTCACGCGCTGAGTGCTCCGACCTTTCACTACGGCGTGCCTGCGTGGAACGCGTCTCCGGTTGCTGTATTTACACTTGCAGCGTTTAAGGGATCGGTGGCCGAGTGGGCTATACTCCGTTTCACCTTGTGTTGTACCGCAGACAAGGCTATGATGTGCCTTAGAGTAAGGAGCTCGCGCTTGTAGCCTTTCCTGCGGTACATCATAAGTTGAAACAGAGTAGTAGCGCACACCAGCTCGGAGCATGTGGAGCGAAAGCTCGCGCTGCAGAACTCAGGATCATAATCATAATCAAAGTTTATTTAACATCACCAAGTACAAAGTACTAAACAAATGATGTATGGAGCTCAGACAAAAAGCCGCAAGGGTGCGGCTTGACTGGGTCTGAGCCCCTTCTACATATGCATAGTCCCATTGCAATGTAAAAAAAAACAAGCAAAAAAGATTTGGCAACAGCACTGGTAATAATATACAATAACAAACGAGTAACGAAACATCACCATCACTTACTACACATTAACCAATTAATGTACGCGGAGATATGGAAGGTGAAAACTATAGATCTAGATGTATAAACTGTATGGAACATGAAACACTTATTTTTTTCATTTCTAATTATCAAGCAAATTCAGTAAAAATGGTAATGTGTAACATAAAAATTGATTTCCGTACTTCGTGCGTGCATGAGGAATGATCCATGTTTCATTGTGACGCGTGTTATAAATGTTAGTGTTTCTTGTTAATCTAGATATTTGTTCAATGTTGTTGTTATTTCGTTTTTTGCCGGCATAGTACCTCTTAAGCAGTATATCATAATACAAAAATTGAACCGGACGTACATTAAGAATTTTACAAAGTGGTTCGGTATGCGCATCGTAAAGGAGAACCAGAGATAGCGCGCGCGGCCTTTTCCTGCAATAAAAAAAGTTTAGTAAGGTTTGACGTGGTTGTGTTCCCCCGAACTAGGTGGCAGTAGTTGGGGAGAGAAAGAAACAGGGAATTGTAAATAAGCAATTTTATATTAGTGGGTAGAGAAATCCGGCAACTTTGTAAGAATACCTACAACGCGAGAGAGTTTATTAGAAATTATTTCAATATGTTTGCTTCAAACTAAGTGTTCTTCGAATACAACTCCTAGGCTTTTAACTGAGGGCACAATATTCACAGTAGAAGTCCCTATCATGAGGGGGGTCTCACTATTTTCTTTCTGATTTTTAGGTCTGAAAAGTACAGCTTTTGTTTTGGACTTGTAATAGCTAGTGAGTTCCCGGGTTCAATCCCCACCCCGGCCCGTTTCGATCTGGATGAGCATCGTACCGGCTTGCGGTCGTGTATCGCTACTGCGTGGTGCACGTTAAAGACCCCACACTCTTAGAAAAAAGGGTCAGTATAGTCCTCCCTAAAGGGAGGAACGCTCTTGACACATATGTTCCTTCAGAAAGGGAGAAACTTTCGTCCCTTAAGCAGGGGAGGAAAAGTTCCTCCGTCGACTGCATCTCATTATGGCGGCCACGAATCGAGCAAATCGAGCTCGGTAAGGCTTAACGAGGACACTTAGTCTATTGCACGAAGCGAGAGGAGCAGGAAATAAAAACGTAACACGAGCTTTCCGCGAACTGTATTTATTTCCGAAGTTTCTTTACCCCTGCAGGTAAAGAAACGTACGTTTCGAAAGCATGCAGTCACTCAGTCTTCTCATCGTCAGCACTGCGATGTACAACGGAGACAACCGGCACTCAGTTCGCGCACTTTATGTCCTACCTTTGCTATTCCTCGAGCCACAATTCCTTCGTCAACCGTTGCGTCAACCGCACATCGCGGAGGAGTGAAAATCATTCGCCCGCAAAACCAAAAGCCGCTCTCAAAAAAAAAAGCAAATCCGAAGCAACCTCTTGGCTTATCTCAGCACGGTAACACGAAATTGTGGCGTAGCCGCGTCAGCCGCGTAGCGTAAAAGGATGTTAAATCGCTTGCCACCAGATGGCAGGGTCAAGCAGAGTAATCGCGCGTAGCTAGGCTAGGTGGCGCTAGGTACCGCCCAATTCATGTTTTACAAAAAAATATTTTTATTTCCTTGCGCCACAATTGCGTTTCCTTTTCTTCGGAATCTCTCACACACGTACACACGTTGCGCACACTACAAACATCAGGTCAACATATATTGAACGCATACACAGGCATCGCACATACAAACATCAATACAATAGCACACTACCCCGATCACTACTACCGAGCCCTGCGTTTCCGTCTTTTATAGTGGTCGTTTTGAACGTACGGAATTTTTCGGTGACTCCCTAAGCAAAAAAAAATATTCCGAACATGCTCATTTTTTTTCCAGCAATGTCATACATCTGAGGCTGTTTTTAATGGCTTAGGGGATGAATCTCTTATTAAAAAGAAGACGCTCGATCATGCCATAATTATTTGAAAGCCAATAAATCGAGCCGCTCCAATGTGGTTCCATGTTTTCCCGCATGGCCCTTCGTAGCCAGTATTTATATTGTAGTGTTCGTTTTTCCATTTGTGCTGTTCGCGCAAAGCTGCAATTGCCGTCTTGAATTAATCTCTGTAGAGCGGATATCCACTCAGCTGGAAGTGATGCTTCACGGGCACAGAAATCGCTTTTGGATCAACTTGAATGCAGTCAAAGCCGCGACTTGCGACAACTGTTAAGTGTACGGAGCTGCGCCGTTGCGAGCTCGAAAACTTCTAGCGCTCATCCCAGCGCGCCACTTAGAGGGCAGTTTCTACGGGAACCGTAATATATTTAAACAGTAAAATAAAGGATAGCGTCTTTTTTTTTTATGCTAAACTTCCATTATAAATATACGTACTTTCCGTCATACTTTGGTAGTGTTGTCTTTTCCCCAGAGCGCAATCGCTCTCGGGGACCGACAGTCACATTGGCCACTGTACGATAGGAGCTTACCGTTCAGACCAGCGTTCCAACATGACTATTTACACGTCGATCGACTGCACCTAATCCCTCAAGTGGTTTTAAACTCTTTAATGTAAAGCGGAATGTCATCCTGCGACACCCCGGCCCCTCCGATAACGGCCCGACCAGCGGCATCAATGCCCGACAGTTTACGTCATCTCATCTTGTTGTTACACCACTGATACGCGAACACACGGTCACATCGGCGATAATTCCAGTCTTCTGTTCACAACCCACAACACTGCCATCACGATGTCGCTGACACGAAGAAATACAGAACCACGTTGACGATGTTGCTGACACGCAGAAGAATCACGTTGAACGCCGGTTGGCACTCGGCACGGGACAACGGAACCGAACTCAGCACGGAAGGCACCCAGGCAGCCGGCAGGAAAACCTGCCTTCCTTGGACGCAGTTCCCGCGATTTCCATAACGTCGAAAACGTCGACACAGTTCCTCGTGGTTTCGCTGCTGTAGTTCCGCGTGTGTCCCGCAAATTGGAGACGGCCGTCTTACCCAGTGTATGTAGCGCTGCTGGCACTGCTCCGGAACTTCGCTGTTTCTAGCGGCTTCGTTAGCTTGTTTGATAAAATTAGTGGTAAAAACGTCAATGCAACCGAAATGTTCTGCACGTTTGGACTAGAAGACGGAATTACAGGCGGCCTTCGCTTCCGCTGAAGCTCAATCAACTCAACATTAATTTATTAAACAACGTGCGCGATGTGCTCGAAAAACGAAACCGAAAGAAGATGGGTCGGGAGGCGAAAGCTTTCTCCGGTCTGCCTGGAGGAGGAAAACGTCTCGGAGAATAATAAGGACTTTAATTTTCCTTTCATCGGTCTGGGTTTGTTTATGTGTGTTTTGGTAAACAAAAAAAAACAAAAAAAAAAACTTTACAAAAAAAAACAAAAAAAACACCGACTCTTCTGGGGATCGAACCGTTGACCACTTGGTCAGTAGCGCGATGTCCTACCCCTGCGCCAACTGAACAAGGAGGAACTCTCCCTCCTCCTTTCATCCGAACTGCCGTTCCTCCCTTCTCTGGGCAACTTGTCTGCAATAAGGAGGAACAGTCGCTTTTGCTACCTTTCTCCTCCCTTTTTTCTTAGAGTGCAGGCTAGAAGGTGGTACTGCACTGGCTAAATTGCTCATCTACAGATGAGAGACGAGTCGCCCGTTGAGACAGACTAAGTTTAGGCTGTTATAAAACATACCCACACCCCAAAAACTTACCGCGTTCAAAAATTGTGTTCCTCAATTTTCGTCTGATGACGTCATAAAAGTGTCATGCGGTCGCCGGCCGCGATCCTGGCGGCGTCCCGGCAGCGGTGGTGCATGTGGCAGACGCCTGTTCTGCTGCAGGTCATCCTCCAGCTTGACAGACCACGGAAGCTTCGGCAGCCAGGAGTTGGGACGTCCAGAGCCGAGAGAGTCTGGCCATTCATAGGGAAGTATTGGAGGCCAATGAAGAGGCGCAATTGGCTGAAAGCGGGTTGAGCGTGCTCCACGGCGTCTTCGCAAATTCGAATGTGGCTAGCCAGAAGCCGCGCACGAATAAGACCCTGGAGGTGGTCGCGAGAAACTAAATTAATAAGTGCGTCGGAGTAACTCTCGGTGACTGAAAATAAGGTACACGTGATGTTTCGATCACATGCAAAATCATGGGGGAAGATATATAAAGGCATAAAGGATTAAAAAAAAAATGTGCGTGACTAGCAGAACGATTAACGTAATCCGTACGCCATGCAGGCGCCGTGGGCCGCGAATCTGCCGTCCGAGTGGTCAGGTTCCGTCCGAGCAAAACAGAGGTCAAGCGGGACATTCGTTTCTTACATCTTTTTTGCACGATCATAATCGAAATATCACGTGAACCATATTTTCGACCATGCAGGGTTACTACATGTACCTCTTACGCGCTTATTAAAACTGTTTGTCTCTACCACCGCTAGGGGATTCTTTTCGGCTTCTGGTTGGCCAAGAGAGCATGTCAAGCCCTCTTTCTTGGTGCACGCCTTGGCTCTGCCCGCTCATCCTATTGACCAAACTCTCTCCATTCTCCATATACGGCTCTGGGGACGACGCGACGACAACGACCCTCGCGTTCCATCGTGCTTTCTTTCTTTTTATTTTTTTGAATTTTTACGTTTTTTTTTGCCAGGATCACGACGTTCGACAGCTTGACACGCCGGCTTGTGTGACGTGATTTGTTGCCACTTCGGAACATATTGCGTTGCATGGGGTGCGGAACACGGTGCTAAACAGAGTTGGGGACGCGTTCCAGACACGAATCTTCCACTGTATATTTTTGTTTTATTTCTTAAAGGGGTCGTATGAAACGATATCGATGTGGTATGTTCAGGTCTTTGCAGAGGCGTACTGATCCTAGTCTGGGCCAAGTATACTCGAGCGAATCGCCACTGATTTAGAAGCTTCTTGGTCGCGGTGAAATTGCGGGGATAAAAGGGGACTATTTCTTTCGGTCTTGCCTTCGCAAAACTTTATGACGTACTTGTGGCATCGAAAGCACCCGCCCGACAAAAGTCGAGTGCGTCTCATGGATTGGACACAAGAACTGCGTGAGCACTCGACTTCGGCTCGTAACAACCAGTGCTTCGGCGATCCCACCAATATACGGTGATGCGAGTAACCGAACTCGAACAATGCCTGGAGCTCAGCGCGCGTTTTCTACTTTGCCAACCCCAGTGCGTGGCTATGATTAACGTAGGCGGCCTAGGATAGGCACCAGGCCACGTGGCCGCTAGTTCTGGCTCTCAGTTGAGGGAATAAGAAATGCTCATAAATCTTTTTTATTTTTTTTTTTGACGACTGTTGTTGTTTGTTACGAAAGTCTAAGGCAAGTTTATTCAGTTATTAACGTTACGGATGGATTCTTTGGATAAACCCCGCTTCGCCGAACGCCCAGACTTCTCCCGAGTTTAACACTGACACTTTTCATCCTCCTCCGCATGGGCGCTGCCATCTTGGAATCACGTGACGCGGCAGCCATTAGGTTGCTTCAACTTGCTGTTCCGCTGTCCCCTCCGCACCGTGGCGGATGCGTCGTATCCGTGTTTTTCGTCGCGTTTCACCGCGCTTTCTTGCCTTACTTCGGGAACTGTAGTCCGATACGTCTACTCGACAACTAAGACAACACGAGGGTTCAAAGATCCTTATGACAACTGAGGTTTGTTTCTTAATAGTGACGGAACATTTTCATTAAGAAGCGCGTATATTCATATCACGCATTTTGGATCGGAAGGAGGGCAAGGAGACTATCTATTTCCTGAAAGTATCGTTCTTTGTATTCATAATATATTTAAAACAGTTTCTTTTGATTGTGGGAGGAAATTCGCGGAGGAGATAGACAACGAACGTTTAACTTGTGTTTTATCTGAGGCTAGAAGTAATGGCACGCCAGCATCGGGCGATTTGTTTGTTCATAATATCACACCTACATGTGTATGAGGTTCTTAATCTTTTTTTGTGACGTAAATGTTCGGTTGGTTGGTTTACTTATAAATTTTAAGAAATTGTATACCGTGCTCGCTCCCATTTCGACAGTCATTGAAGTCATTTATTGATTATATTTAGATAACCAGTGCCATCCACTTAATTTATTTTAACACAAAGGTCGAGACTTCCCGCTTAAGAAACTGCCACAGACACTTAACAATATAGGGTTTAAGAATAGCCCGCACAAAAAAATAACGTCGTTTCTATTTGCAAATTTAAAACGCGGTTTTGGTTCGGTATATGCGCAATAATAACGTCGCTTTTTTTTTTTTTTTTTTTTTTTTTTCTTTTTGCGCACGCTGTTTCAATTTTTGCCCGTATCTAGAATCCGCAATATTTGAGGCGAAAAAAAAAATAAGACGTCTGCATCACAATTATTTCGGTCCAGGATTGTCGATGGCGAATAGAGGTTAACTTTTGGTGACTGCCGACGCCGAAAGTTACAAAGCTAATCTGTTCAAACAAACAAATGTATGTTCACAAAGGTCCATGAAGTGTTGCCAAGCGCTTGAATTCAGCCGAACCTTCCGAGGTATTCCTCCTCCTGCGCCCTTTAATTTTAATTGGGCAATTTTACGGGAGACAAATGCCAGATTTAATTTGACGGGCCTGTCACTTATATCATATCTTGAGTAAGCAAATATTCATATAAAATAATTTATTTCCTAGGGCCAATATCGCGAAAGGCTGCTAATGAGTTATTTAGCAGGGTTGATAATTTAACAAATTTCCTACTCGGCCTGTCAAAACATGCTCAAGTACGGAATTAAAAAAGGGCCTGAGACGGTTCTACTTGTTTATATCAATAATCTGCGTTGTTACACGATACGTTTGTAGTCTGAGAAGTTCGCTAAGGGTTGGGTGCTCACGAAAACCAAAGAGTGAGTAGTAAATTCGCGAGTTCATCAGTTCTGGTCGCTTCAGCGCAATGCTAATCAAGCTGTCGATATGCTTCTTTACATTCACGTGTTAGTCTTTTCAATAGTTTGCTTTCTTGGAAACTGGTGTCATCCGGTACGGCCGTAGACAATGGTAATCTTCCCTGTACATCAATCAGGCGTTTCGCAACCGTCCATAATCAGATCATCAAAGGAGTTGGTAAAAAAAAGCCCGCAATTTAGGCTAAAATACTCCTCGTAGTCCTCAAGGTCGTCCAGTACCACTGTTTCATTGGTTTTGTTCTACAAAAAACAAATAATCGTATTACAAAATTAAGCGAAAACAACGTAAAACAGCAACATAGTCGCGTTCACGTTGAAACCGAAAGCAATAAAGTTGAAGCAACCTAATGGCGCCGAGCGCATCAGCGCCCTCTATCCGCCGGTAGGGCAACTACTAAAATGAAACGGTCTTATATTTCCGGAAATTTTCAACAAGAAAATGTGGTCCATCGCTGGTAGCAGCCGCCATTTATCTCCACGCATTCGCGGGCTTCGCTGAGCGCCGTTTTCTCATTGACAATTAAAAAAAAAAAAAATTATTAAGGTGACGATTAGTTTTTGAAAGCTGCTGTGGGCACTGCGCATGCGCAGACGCTTCACTTCTCCCGGACCTGGTTTCTGCGCAAGCGCATATGTGGGCAAACGCGGGATTGTTTGTAAACTGCGTGTGGGTGTATAAGTTCATTTATGTGATGAGAGAAAAAGGGTTATTTGAACTTATTTCCTTCGCTGCTACCGGCGGATATGTAACCGCTCGGTTGTTTTGCCGCGTCGAACATCCTCCGCCGCCTATAGTGAAGCATCCCGTCTTTATGGAACGGGGCATTGTTTCAACGGCCGGAGTCGAGCGAGCTGGGCGAGTGCGTTGCCGTGTTGACGTTATCTGCGTTTTTGCGTTGCTGCGGCGGTGGGTGGCGGATATGAATCGTGCGCCGCTCGACGCGAAGGACGGAAAGGCGGCTCCGTGCATCGTATACACTGGTCTATATTTCGCACCTGCGACCCCTTATAGCCGACCGGCCCTTTGGCGTTGCGACTCTGGGCGGCACCCCGGGGATAACAAAGGGTTGACGCACCGGGTTCCGCAGTACGGCTTTGTTAGTTGTTAAAGCGTCTTATAATATTTCCCATCCTTTATTCTCTGGCTAAAAAAAAAAAAAAAAGTTTACACCGATTTAACACAACAAAGACATAAACAAACAAAAAAAAATAGACGTATCGCCATCTATGCGGGTGTCATATCTTCAGTATAAATTGACGCAAATAAAACAAAAACCCGCCAGCAAAAAAAAAAAAAAAAAGTTTGACGTTTGAGTTTATGTTTTTAAGAGGCGGCGACACTGGTTTACGCTCGAGGTGAGAAATGTATAGCCAATGCAGTATCACTGCTAGCCTGGGGTCTTTAAAGGGGCCCTCCGGAGCGTTCTGTGATGGTCTCTTTATGGCGGTAACTCAATCTACAGGCCCTAAGCATCCTGAAAATCATAAAATTACCGTCATGCGCGGCGCATTTCCCTATTAAAAATGCTATCAAAGTCTCCGGCACGCCCCCCTTTCTGAGATGAGCCCGGAAAACGGGAGGGGCATCTCTTTACGCGTCAGCCAATAGCAAGCGAAGGATTCCGGCGTCACTGCGCGTCACCAACGCGTCCGACCGCCGATCCGCGGAGGAGTCTCTCGAACACGCGCGGACCGTCGTCAAGGGTCCCGGACTTTGTGCTCGGCAGTCTTCGTTTGTCGCACCGCACCGTCACGCTGCTACTGCAATACGCAGTCGCATTCCACAGATGACAAGGAAATGTTTGACTCGTTGACGTGGAAGGATCGCAAAGCTGGCTTCGGTGTCGGGATCTACGGGAAGAAGGAACACGTGTCCCATAAACGCACGCCTGCAGACGCCCTGGGAAGCAGACGAGCCGACGCGCCAACACATCACCCCCTAGCAACAAGCTTGCGGGGAGAAAACATAGTTCGCTGGTTTTGGAGCGATAATTGCGGACTATGTCTCCCGCACCACCATCAGTTTACATTTTTCTCAAACTCTAATTTACAACAAGCTTAAAAAGTGTTGCAATAATAACGTTCGCATTCACCGAGAGATGCAGCATTTCCATTGGTCAAGTTTTAGCGATGGGCAGGGAATGGGGGATTGTCTTCCGAGAGAAAATAGTCCCGATATATTTCTTCTGCCATCTGCTTAATAAACGGTTTTGTAACCTAAAACTTTGTATACATATTAACTTGCACCTACTACGCAATATTACAACATAAACAGACGGTCGCAGAAAGCTCCGGAGGGCCCCTTTAACATCGTTCACGGTATATACACAAAGTCGTTTTTGATTTTGTATTTGGTTTCTGTAGAACTTATCTAATCTTGTGAAAACTCTTGTAAAAACCTAGGACGCCTGCCAGAAGTCAAATAACAGCTGTTTTGATCTATACTATGCAGTATGACCATCCGGAATAATTAGGACAAAAATAATTGGGACAAAAACAGGAAACGAGACGAGACTTTTTGCGTCCCGAAGTTGAGACTGCAAAAACAGGATGCGCTCGCGCTATAAAAAAATGAGAGATGCCGCCATATCGTAAATAAGTTCCAGTTGTTAAAAAAACACACAAAGCGGAAAGGAGAAAAAAAAAAAAGTAAATTGCGTGTATGGAAGCTGGGCCTTTTTAGTACCGAGAAACAAGGTTAGTTCCACCTGGGAACATAGCAACTACACGAATGCAGTAAACCACGTACCTTTAATCGAACTATGACAAAAAACGGAAACTCGAGGACGCGATCAGTCTCATTTCGTTTCCTGTTTTTGTCCTATACCTTTTTTTTTTACGCGGTGTCGAAAAGTTTCAATTCGAGTTGTAAAGTACCTTAGGCCCTAAGCACGAAGCTGTCTGCTTTAAAGCCGCAGTTCACACTGCGTAATTCAGGCACGTAGCCAGGATTTTGTTTCGGGGGGGGGGGGGGGGGGGGGGGGGGGCGCCCATTACAAAATGCTGTATGAGGGGGAGGGGGGAGAGGAGGTCCCAGCAAAATGGAAGATTTCGGGGGGGGGGGGGGCCTGCCCCCCCCCCCCCCTTGGCTACGTGCCTGGCTTAATTAATACATAATACAAAAGTCAGACACCGCCTCAGGCGTGTTTCTTGCTTGTATGACATTCCTGACGTCACCCGCTGAAGCGTTGTCAGGGCTGTAGTCACGTGACATTTGCGTGTGTAGTCACGTGACACGTCGGTCGTACAGAAACTGACTGCAGACATGTTCGAGGCGTACATCTGTTCGAAGCAAACAAGCTTCATTCAAATCAATCATCATGTTTACACCCTGAAACCGGCAAAAAGAAAAAGAAAAAAGAAAAGTACATTTTGCGGTCGAGATCCGCGGTATATATACTTCGCCAGCGCCTTTGCGCATGCATCGTATATCTTTGTCGGGTATCGTTACCGGAACGCACAAACGGTCCACTAAAACTGCCTCGTGCGGCCGCTATCGTTGTCCGAGTTAGCGGAACGATCTTAACTCCCTAATAAGAAACCGATACCAAATATCTCATCCAATGATGTTTCCTCTCGGCGCACAACCAATGGTTTCCACTCTCCTGAAGCGGTTATTATTGAATGCCAAATTATATCACGGTCGTGTAGGCATCCCGTTTGTTTGTTTTCGAAAGCCAACTATTATCTTTCTCTCTTCCTCTCTTTCTCTCACGATCCCGAAGTACGCTGTGTTGTATAAACATGTAACAATTCACGATCGCTGAATCGGCGCTGGCACTGCGGACCACCAACGTCCGTGTATCTCCATATCATCATTAATCACTTCTCGTTCGCTCGCAATCACAACGCTGATATATCATCTGGGCTCTGTACATAACGCAAAACAAGTTTGTTCTCCGTAATCAAATACAAACAAAAAATCTCCAACAGCTTAAGGTAAATAAACACGACACACGTTACATACTCTTAAAAAAAAAGGAGTAGTACTTCGTCCTTTTTGGGGACTAAATCGATGTCACTGAGAGTGATCCCCCAAAAACGGCAAAACCCCGGTTTAGTCCCTTTCCATTGATCCCTTCAGGTCAAAGTTTTGAACCGTTAAGAGGAGTGCTTTTGATCCCTACAGCAGGGCATCAGGGACTAAAGTTAACTCTACAGGGGATTAATTATGGTCCCTTGAGCGCCGTCGTGTTTATAATTGGGGGAGTAACTTTGATCCCTTTGGGGATCAACAGTGGTGATTGGGGGACTAACTTTTTTTTATTGGGGACTAAAGTTCGTCCCTTTGGGGATTAATTTTGCCCCGTAAAGGGATGATATTTATAGTGACGGGGAGTAACTTTCGTCCCTTTGAAGATCAATTTTGACCCTTTTAGGGATTAATTTTATAGTATTGAGAGGGTAATTTTCGTCCTTTTGTGAACGAATTTTGACACTTTGAGAGCCGAAACTACTAGTAATGAGACCCTTTAGCTGTGAATAGGAGTGAAAGGTTTGCGGCATTGAACAGCTTCCTATTCAGAAAAGGCACATTGTGCAACTTGTTTGAAAAGGTATATCTTCTGAAAAATTGCACAAAGTGTCTTTTCAGAGCAGGGAGGTATTCAATACCTCAGACCTTTCACTCCCATTCACAGCTAAATATTGCAGTACATATGAAAAGTCGCACACCTTTATTTGGAAAAAGCAAGCCTTCGTTGTGAAAGAAGCTGCGAAGACTGGATATGCGGACAACACTCGTAGAACTTTCAGGCAGGTTTTTTTACAGCTAACATCACCATTTTACGAAACATTGCACCAGCTATCTGTAGAAAAACAACTAGCACTTTCATTTTGGAAATATATTTATTCTAGAACTACACAACACTGTAAATGAAAACAATTGCACATCACAAGAAAGTATACAAGAAAATACTGCCTTCTTGGCACTGAAGAACTTGCCGAAATTTTACATGACTAGCATATATATAGGAATCTACAATGGTTCTTAGTGCTGCTGAACGAGCCCGAAAAATTGGTGCCTGCACATTAAAAGTTAAAGCATTCACTGAATGTGCATGTTACCTGTTGAAATTGTAAGGAATTTCGCCTCCTTCCTGTGAAAAATTAGACGAACTTGCCAGGGCCTACGGTGGACATGCTTGCAGCGTTAGCAATGCTTGTAAACTGCGACGTCATTTTGTTCTAAGCAAGGGAAGCAGAAGGCGATCTCATCTGCTCGTTGTGCCTACCGGGAGTTACAACCATCGCTAACTCTATCATCTGCAGACATGACTGCTATTGACACTGGCCAGTTTGTTGGTCTTATTTTCCATGTGAAGGGAGCTAAGCTTTGAAATTTCTGCAGGAAAAATTCACATTTGGTGAAATCTTAATTGAGCTTTCTACATGCAGGATCTGATTGTTCTGGCTCGTTTCACAGCACTAAAACATATTGTAGACACCCTAATATCCATTCAAAAATAAGAAAACTTGTAGAAAAAAAAAAAGCTAACAAGAGACAGCTCTTTTTAATGTCGCTTGTTCCCTTTTTTAATGAAAATGACTATAAAAAATCAAACACCGTAGTAAAAGAGCTCCCAATCATAAAATGTGAGGCAGTAAAATTACTAGTATATTTATAAATTAAAAAAAAGAAAAAAACCTGGGAAAGGTTTTTGGCCTGTAGGAACATATCTGCTCAAGAAATTACTAGTATATAAGATGACTCAAGTCCCCAGGCTCGACCTAAAATGGACCGTAAAAATTGACGCCTGTACGTAGCGATCTAAATTTTTCGTCATAGGTATATTTCACAGGTCGTTTTTTTAATTACAAAGCGTAGCTCTTTTTCTGTAAATAATAGGGCGAATAAACTTGCCACGGTCTACGACGTGAAGGCGACGATTTTTACGGTCCATTTTTGATCGAGCCCGGTGACTTGGGTCACCCTATATTTATAAAAAAAAAAAAAAAAAAACGGAACAAAAAATTTGTCATGGGTTTTAGACCTTCAGGAATGCATGTGCTCAAGAAAGTAAAAATAATGTTCACTTAAATGCGAATGCATTCCTTCAATGCATTACACAAGCCCAGAACAACATTCTTTTAACAACATGTGCGGAAAAAAACTTTTTTTTTTTTTAAATTTAGGCTGATCAGCAGCCTTGTGTCCATGCAGCCCAGCTTTGAATGTTTGAGACCTACAAGTCTCTCTAAACAAACAAATGTGCAAAAATATTTAACGAAGTACTGAAGGTCGAAAACCCATGCCAGGCAGAAACGAAGTGCCACAGCTTCCAGAGGGCCCTCTGTCTCATAAGCCAGATTTACAAAAAGCACACTGCAGCGCTCTGTTGGGGTCCCGGGACACACTTCGATGGAATAGATTGCGGGGAACGTCTGGAACAAAGGTTGGGAATTAAAACAAATAATAAAATCGAAGGCTTTCTGACAAAAAGAGAGGCCTGCCCTTAGAGCAGATACAAGTAACTGATGATAAGAAGATACAGGTAACTGATAGACTACCTGAAACAGGTTCAGTACATACTCCCTAAACCTAACACCACAAACCAGTTACCCTAATATTGTTCTTGGCAAATCAAAGCTAAATTGGTCATTGGAGCAGCTGGAATATCCTCTCCAGGCTAGGTCATCATCGGGTACCCAAACTTCACCACGTTGTTCGACTGGTGAGCAAGGGAGTAGCACAAACAACACAAAAGATGGACCATCTCCGGTCAACAGTAAGTTTCGGGAGCACTGCGATATCTAAAACTCCTAGATGCGGTTGATGTATATGAAAAGGCTCTTAACACGGATTCATCTAATGCCTTGCATTAAAGCCAGAAAGGTATTTTGTTTGTAACGAAAAATTCAGCCTTCAGGCTCAAAATACAAACGTGAGATTGTCATTTACGGATATTGTTGATCATATTCAGCCCATATCTGAACAGGACGGGTATATTTCAAATTTCGTTAAGTATCCCTTTAAAATATTTTCATACTACAGAGCACAGACACTTCAGATTTTTTTTGTCCAACCACCATCTACACTATACTCTGTATCACCTTAGGGCGCAGCGGAGGCTGCGAGCCATCAGAGCAAATCCAAAGCTGTGCGGGTGTCATGTGTCCTTAGAGAGTGGGCGCGGCGACATGTGTTATGTGCTATGTTCAAAGAGCACGATTAAATGGGATTGCTCTTAGCATCCGCTGCATCCGGACTTAGGGTGAAACAGTAATACCATGCAGTCAAATCCTACCAGGTGAGAAATAAGGGCCTGATTTTGTTTACTCATATGCACACAGTTAATAACAGAATAATCACCCATTCAAGTAGATTGTTTTTTAAAATAATCCTTTCAATTGTGCTCAGTGCCAAGAGTCACAGCAATTCAACACAAAATATGAAGGCTCTATTTTAGCATCACATCAGTAATGCAAATTTATATTTCTTTTTAAATACAGCCATTCCCCCATTTTTTTTAATGTTACTCATCACCAGACGGTCACTCACAATTTAAAATTAATGTACAGAAGCATTTGGAATTTCAGATGCCATACAGATAACTGTTAGATATCTCGAATTTAATTTACATAGTTTGCACCCACCTATCACATGAACTGAGTCGGCACCAATTCGGTTGCAATAGAAAGCTAGCTGGATTGGGACTTCCGCTAACAGTCAATGAAGGCTAAATTGTAAAGCAGGTATACCTTGTTTCTCCGATTCTTTAACATCATCCATCCTTTCAGCAGTCCGGTAGAAAATGTCCGGCTTTGTCTTGCCCTCTGTCAGTTCAAGGGCGGTCGCCAGGTTTTCTGAGGCAATTTAAAGAGAGTTGCTCGGCATCGACGCTTGTGATGCGATTAAACTCAGCAAAAATCTGAAATAAAAATAGATGATCTTTAGTGAGCCAATAAATTGTAAACTACCCTGTAGAAAAGCAGGAGATAAGAAAAAACGATTCCCAATTTATTATGAGAAACAGAATCGTAATTGCAAAGATGTCAGTGGGATAATAAAAGACTCCTGGTGCTTGCTTTTGCCATGGAGGAAGTGCCAGTTAATAAGACTATGATGTTGTTATCAGTTTTCTGAAAGTAATTCGTTCCAAGCACATCTCATTATGCTTGTGATCACATTTAGTTTTGCCCGTGCTTTGAGAAGTGCTGTTAATACTTACTTTAAAATAAACAAAGGAATAAAAACAAGTATGAAGTACCCCAATTTTCCACATAAGCCAACTAATTCAGAATGTGCAGTGTTTTTGGTTGGCCAGTTACGATCAGATACATCTCAGCTGCACCAAATCTCGCTCAGCAGGAGGAACCTACCAAAATATAAAGCTATTTGCTCGGTTTTCTAGCCCTCCACAAATATAACTAAAACGCAAGTATTTTCTTATAATGCTGCTATAAAAAAGGCAAGCAAGAAGTGGCCTATGAGGAGAATTTTTTTTAAAGGCACGTTGAACTTGAATAATTCCCACTGAATTGAGCAACAGGGCAAGGACAGTGTGCTTGCTCTCTTGAAAACTTCCAACAGGTTGGCAGGGCAGTGCCATTTTAAACCTTGTTATCACATTGAGTATGCTCTCAGATCCAGCCAGCTGTCGATCATAAAACTGGTGACCATGCTTTCTGCACATACTCATGTGCATGAGGGCAGGGTCAGGTAATGAAATACTTGTCCCGAGAGCCCAAAGCTTCTGCCAACCCGTAAGCTGAGCCCTTGGAAGGAAATTAATAGCAAAAGACGAACGGCTTCATTTACTGCAAATGTGCTGAAAAAGAAAAGTGTAATACAACAAAGGGTAAAGTGCACCTTTTTTATATCTTCTGCATCATGAAGCCTTACAATGATCTCGCAGAACAGGGCCAGTCTTAGTTTTCCCTCAGTCACCATGAGAACAGTTGGCAGGTTTTCTGAGGCAACATTCATAAATCGCTCCTTTGCCTTGGCGCCAGTACTAATACAAAAAGACACTGCAAAGATCTGCAAGAAACATTATTTTCACATTTTCAGTCTACTTGAAGATATTTGTAAACTGCTCTTTTTAAAAGAAAAAGCGAAAAAAATCATTACTTATCAGTTGTAACAAAATCGTAATTGATGAAGTGGGATAAAAAAGGAGACCCGTCATGGTGCCAGACTTCACCATGACAGGACTAACGGTGCATTTATGCCAGGACTGGAGCCGCAACTGCAAAGCAGATCTGTGCGTTGAGGAACATTTTCCCCAACCGCGTCACCGAGATCTCCCTGCAGGAGCTTCCATTCGCTAGCAGCGCGAATGCACCATAATGGGGGTGGTCGTGGTCTTATCAGGGAACTTACTGCTCCTAAAAGCATGAACAATATCGTTAGTAAGCAACATATTACCTGGTCTGTGAGCTTTAGGGCTGCATAGTTGTCTACGGTGTTGAAGATTGTAGGGTGTATGCTGATGTACCCTCCTTGCCCAAAAAGTCCTCTCCATGGCATCTTTCACCGTCTCCATATACGTAGTAGCTCCCTTCCTTTCTCTTCTCATTGCGTCCATGTGGCCGGCTATGAAATTTCAATCTTCAGTCGTGAACGAGGATGCTTGCAGCTTCTGAAAATTAGAAGGAACGAAGTAAACCAACCTTGAACATAGTAAAAACACTCGGAGATTTCGAAAAAGAAAGGACAGGCAGGCATAGTCTTAATTAACTAGCACCAGCTTGTTTTCGCCCTAAACCTCATAAATCAACCCTTTTCCATATGTCTGTTCTCCACCAGTGGTCGAATTTTTTTTTTGCTACATCAAAAGTATTTCTTTAATAACATTCAAGAGACAAAGAAGCCTACAAGTGCGAAATCAATAGTTTAATGAGCTCAATAATCAAAGATTACTCAGTTAGTTCAATGCCTCCTAGATCGCAAGGCTTTAGTGTTGCTGGATTCTACCCCCTCTCATAGGTCATCGCAAGGCTGACTGGAAAAAGTGCTGCAATTGCATTCAGCTGGAACACGTATTCTCACCAACTGAACACGAGTTCTAGGCCAATGCTAACATAGCACTGTCCACTATATACCCTGCACTGAAATATGATAACCGAGAAAGAAAATTAAGGGCTAAGGTATTGGTATTTAGGAGGTGCTAGGCCAACTCAAAATTAAAGTGTCCTTTAAATGAAGCTATAGCAACATTTTGTGTCGTGATAACTGTTCATGGCATGTGCAAATTTATTTTTACGTGACTTGTTTTTATTTTTGAATGCAGCTACTTCTGTTCCAAAATGACGATGCTATGTGGTAATACCCTATTATTTATGTAAGATACTGTCATAAAGCATAGTGTCTGTCATAACCAGAATTTATTAATGCGAAATCGAATGACAGTCAAGACGAGAAAATTGCACCCTAAAGGACCCCTGAAAAAAAAAATTATTTTAAACAGTTTATAAGGGACACAAGTGCCAAAAAAAAAAATTTTTGCGCAAAAAAATTTTTTTAGCAATATTGACGGCGCGAGATTAATTTTCTATTAATTTAATGACGTCACAGAATAATAATACGCAATTTTCCCGTCAATAAGATTGGCATACTATTTCTCCACCTGAACGCGATGGCCAAGGCAATCCACCTCTCCTCCCCGCACCAGAAAGAAAACAAGTGGAAAGGACGTGATCACCAACTAATTTAACAGTGACCCATGACCTGTTGATTTTTTTTGTTTGTTGCATATTTAATATTGTTCACTCGTTACTAGATTAATATCTTTATTTTATGTATGTGCCTCTCCCCCTCTGTAATGCCTTCGGGCCCTGCATGTATTTTCAATAAATAAATAAAAGAATAAATGAATAAATAAATATTACTCTAAATTTTTTTTGTTGTTTATTCGCGTAAAATTTATTTTTCGACACGCGTGTCCTAACCAGACTGTTTGAAAATGCTCAGAGTCCAAAGCAATGAAAATGCTCAGAGCGCAAAGGAAACACAGCTATCAATAACAAGCATAAAAAAAAAAAGAAAACTTTTGAACGAAGATCACAAGAGCAGCTTTGAAGAATACAACACACATTTAGAAGCCACGAGCACAAGTTACACAGGGCGAAAGCAAACTCCGAAGTGAGGATCTCAGAAGCAGAAGTATTACAAGACAAAACACCTCTACGCTGGGCTCTATAAACAATAGTATCGTTACAGCGTTCAAGTTCAATTCCAATTTGGTGATTCCCGACCATGGTTGAAACTATAAACTGTGCCGCGGAGCCGACCAGCATCGGCCGAAACATAGAGGGCCGAAAGACGCTCGGAAACCCGCAGAGAAAGTAAAAACATAAAATAATGCTTCACTAAACGCGCGCGTGCACGACTTCGCGGCACCGCTCAATTTCGTCGATACGTGCTCCTACAACGTTTCGTCGACTTTGTTTTGTTTCGTTCACCACGGGGATTGCATTATTGGTTTAATTTCGTTCGCCGCAAACCTACCTCAACCAAAGCGGACTTGCCCAGGCGACTCTGATACGCCACAAATGAATTGGCGATCGCCGCTTTCAAACCGTCCGCACTGCGCGCTGAAACCCTTCGCTCCGCTCGGAGACACTTTAATATTGATCGAGAACATGTTTATTTACGCATATCGGATACGACCATACATTTCGCCTAAGAGCGTAAGCGCGAAACTTTACTCTCGAGGCGCGAACTCGCACCAGGCCTCATGCGAAGCGCAACGGTTTCGTCAAGCTCGCATCGCCTTGGTCGCCGACCGAGGCGATATGTGCGGAAAGACGCTTCCGATGAAGCGTCGCAAGGGTGGTCGATGAAACGAACACGGGTACTTTTCGATGAACCTAAGTTGCATTAAAACGCTGCTGCGTCGACGAAACCATCTGCCGGTGTTACATCGTTTGTTTGATGAACTGATTGCCGCCGGGTCTAGTTTTGAAGTGCTAGGCCTCGTTTGCACGCTAACATGGACGAGTACGAGCCCGACCGCGTCAGAGAGCGAGCGCCTATCGTACAGGGTAACCCTGCGACTTTATGAAGTACGTTCTGAAATGACTATAACATTTCTGCTGCTCTACAAGTAGCCAAAGCCATCAAAACTCACCGTCCAATCGGTTGCCACTCCGACTGCATCCGACGAGGCGTCCACCGCACCGCCACAGGTCAACTGGGTCAACCGTCACCTCCAGTTCAAACTCGGGCGCGCGCGCTGCAGTCGGAGAGTAGGTAGCCTCGTCTCCGGCGCCTCCGCGTCGCTCGGATTCCGTTCTCATGTTTTTCGCGGCCGGAAACATTCACCGAATATGCGCGTGTAGTCACAATTTCTAAATCCCGGGGCCAAAATCTTGTTTTGCCAAGGCTTCTTTCCAAAATAGCTACTCGAGTGATGCTTCGTCCACTTCATCGAAGGCTTGCGGCAGCCATTATTGGCGAGGGGACTAAAGTATTCGTTAGGGGACCAACTCCAGCGGGAGCAACGAAATGCCCGCGGGACGAACTGCTCGAGTTACCGCTTCTGAATAGAGGGCGCTAGGGTCGCGGGGATGAAAGATGGCGATTGGTCCCTTTGCACACCTTTTTTTTTAAGAGCGTTGCTATCTCGCTGCGCGTTTCGCGATTTCATTTTTAATCGCCGTCAGATTAGAGCGTGACGCCATGACCAATATACCGAATACGCTTGTGGACAGCTACGCACTATAGGCTGGACCAATCAGCCAACACATTGATTGAACCACGTGACCGCGCTTTCCGGGGCGACGGGTCGCATCATAGCTTCAGCTTCGCTGTATATGTCTTCTGAGTGAACAGTAAAAGCTGGTTCAGACATCTCGCGGTATAGTTATGTTCAAAGAAGCGACAAAGCAAGCGGGATAAGTCCGCCTTCTGACGTCATCACGGTGAGTTCGAACGGAGACGCATGATTGGGCGCGAGTGCTGCGGCAACGTTCGACGGAGCATCGCGTACTATCAATGCGTCAAAGGACGTTTGGCGTCCGTGGAGGTGTACGTATACAGCGATAGTTTGTTAAATGGACCCCCCCCCCCCCCCCCCCCCAAAAAAAAAAAAAAAAAAAAAAAATTGTCCATAATGTGAGCTGTTTATTATAACATAAGGCGACAAAAATGCACGTATTTCCTCCGCTTGTCCCCGAAAATGGTGTCCATATAGCGGAATATCTGTGTGAAGCACAAGTTCGTCTGCTTGTTGCACAGAGGTTGCGATGAGGTCAGAAAGACGCCGAGTTGTGATTGGCTCTGGTTGAAAGATGGTGGGTAGGCATCAAAGCCATCTGTTTTAAGGTCTTCCCACTATCCTTCAATTGGAGCCAATCAAAGCTCGGCGTTCTGACGTCACTAAAAGCCAAAAAAAAAGCAGACGAACTTACGCTCCGGATATTAACCGGGTCAATTTTAACGAGACATGACTGTGGGTGCATCTTTTGTGACTGATTGCTTCTCTTTATTGTCTGTTGACGAGTCCCTCCCACAACGCCCTCCGCTGGTCGTGATTGGAGGAATTTCCTCTTCGCTTTTCTAAACTGGAAAGGGTCGAGGGCTTCGCGGGAGGGGCCTTGTCCATACTATTCTTATACTTTAGTGACACTGGCGCCCTCACCTGACGATAAGTCTGACCTTAGTCACACTTAACTGCGGTTAAGAGTGCCCTCGCATAATAAATACTTCGTTTCAACTTGAGTTCAGACGCAGTATGGGGACCAATCATGCAGCCAACGTCTAAAGGTGAAACAAAAGTATAAGCCTCCAACAGACCGTCTTCGAGTTGGTTTTTGGCATGACATTCCCCGTATACGATAGCGGACAATTAATTGACCCGGTCGAATTCAGTCGCCGTGACCGCAAACGACGGCAACCGAAGCGTGCAGTCACCACGTGCCGCGAGGTCGAAAGGCGATTGGCCCAGCGAGCAGGCGTATGTAGCCCCGCGCGTGTATAGAGGCGTCCCGCGCCTGTCCCTGTTGCGGTGACCTTTCGGAGCCTCCATCACGCGGGCTGGCTGCACGCAGTGCTGCCGCGCGATGTGGCGTCCCGGCTGCTCCGAGTCCGTATGCAGGCCACGTTCGAGGCGGAACGATATGCAGTCACGATAACTAACGCCAACGGTAAACATCCGACGCATGCGAAGCCAACAGCGCGATCCGACCACTTCGAACAACGTTGTGTCTGCCATCGCCTGCCGCTATATGCTCCGGACCGAACGGACGGAACGAACCGTAAAAGCCAGTCTTGTGCACGCAGTTAAAAAAAAAAAAAAAAAAAAAAAAATGTAGTAAGCAGTTTATGTTGTTTACTTTTGGTTAAAAAGTATTAATTTCGATTACTCGATTACTCGAGAAGAAAAATAATTGGCCGTTACTTGAAAAAAGTAACCGTTACTATTTCCGATGACTTCGGATTTTCAAAACGAGAGATTTTTTTCTGCCGGTTTCAAAAACTGGACTTTCGTACTTTCCATTATTGGATTAGGATCACCGGAATGATAAGCTACTTTTCTTTCTTAGTTCACTAATCTTTGTAAACCATGCATTCCCCTGTCGGAGAGTTATTTTGAGGATTCCAATTGGTGGGAAACTTGTAGAAAAAGAGGGTGCCACTAGAAAGGGGAATGGAAAATAGTAATAATGGTTCCAAGTAATTTCGATACTTTCAAAAGTATAATCATATCTTACCCTCGTGATTACTTCCTAATAAATGCATTCGAACGATTTCAAAATTACTCCAACAAGTAATCGATAACAAGTTATTCGATTCCTTGCAGTCAGTACATACCGCACAAGTGTGAGATTCGGGGCATATCCAGGAAGTCTGTGCTGTCACATGACCTCAAAAAAAAAAGAAAACGTTCTTGGCGTTGTTTTTGGCTGGGATGGCTCGTTGCGTTTTTTGCGGTTCATCCTTAGGTAAAACGGACTGATATGGCTTAGGCAGGTGCGAGGTTGACGAGAACCAATTTGTTTCTCCCTCCGCTTTCTCTTCGGACTTTTTAACGAAAAATAAATAAGGAATAAGAAAGAAATATAAGAGAAGAGCAACCGCTCACGTACAATAACTCGCTTTCAGTCGCTGTTCCATTTTGCTCGTGTTTGTGGTGTTTTTAAACGTGCAGTGCGTTCCGTTTATCAGATAAAGAATTTGACTCGAACTGGATGGCTTTATAGTGGTCACGTCGAGCCTGTTGATGGTCTTTAGTATACGTTTTCGAGACATGTAACTGAAATACCCCATTAGTCAGCGAGTGAGGAGAAAGAACTTGCGTGTCGGGCAGTTAGAGTAACAGGTTTCAAATCGGACACCGTATAACAAGTTGAACGGGCTCACCGAACAGTGCAATATACCACGCGCGAGTCAAATCGATCGCTGGTTGTTCGAAAGGACCGCGTACATCGATTTCTTAATGTATCGAGCAAAGATAGATTGTGGACAGAGGTGGCTGAAGATGGCGCATTCTGTGTATCCAAATGTCAAAGAATGAGTTTGCTCGAGTAAAGAGTACAAATATAAAAGCGTGAATTCGTATACAGGCGGCCGTCTGCGAATGAAAGGCATCTCTCTAGGTTACGCAACAGTCGACATACGGAGGCAGGCGGCGAGGACGTATAAGAGCGCAATCATCTGTGCGCAGGCAGACACTGACCTCCGACGAGGGCGGACGATGCTCTCGTGTCGAATGCAGCGCGAGCTTTTTTTGGTGTAGGGCATAACAGACATAACTGCCATGACGACTCCTCAAGTCAGATATATTGTGCGCTCGCCAACTCAGCTCAATGACGTCACGTCGCTGGGGAGGCGTGAAGTCATGACGTCACGTATGTGGGCATACGTGACGTCCGCGTATTGCCCACACATGGTGTGGGCATACGCGGGCTTGAGTGTAAACACCGTGTTGATGTCCATGGAACCGGCTTTCTAATTTGGAAGAGCACTCTCGCATCTACATTGCACCTGTCCGCGGAGGAACTGAACTTATCACAAACGTGACTGCAACAGACTGTGTGACTATATCCATGAGTGGGTGTATGTCAACTCTACACTAAATCAAATGTCGTTCGAGGCTTTTTTTTTTTTTTTTTTTTTTTTTTCTTTTTCGCATGCGTCGTTGCGGTTGCGGTGGCCGTTTCGTTATCTCGCTGTTGCTCGGTGTATCGGTTTTGTTGCGGTCTGGTTAGCTCCGAGCGGAACGAATCAGTTCACGTGCTTGCTTGCGTGCGTGCGTGCGTGCGTGCGTGCGAGCGCCGATTCACGAAGGCTGCATAGAATCGGTCAGCGCCTTCGACGTCGTGCGTTAGGCCTGTTTCGAGAGTTAGTGCGTGGTTCGCAAACCGCATTACCGTAGCGTTTCTTTTTCCTTTTTTTGTTTATCTTAGTTTTATTTTTGTTA
>NW_024609880.1:98062227-98184762 GCF_016920785.2 Ixodes scapularis | reverse complement strand
CACAGCAAAAACGAACGCCTTGTTACTTTCGCTCAAAGCTCGTTGTTTGTTCGCGAACTTTTTAAATTAGGTTGGCCTTTAATGATGGCTCCCCTTAAAGCTGCAATTGCAACATGGCCCATCAAACATTTCATTAACCCTCTGCCTACCACAAAAATTAAAAAAAAAAAAAAAGATTTGAAAGTACCGATTTTTTTTTTACGTGCCCTTACTCTGTTTCACCTTGTGTTGTACCGCAGGAAAAGCTACAAGCGCGAGCTCCTTGCTCTAGGGCACATCTCTGCGGCACGAGCTCCCGTGCACCAAGGGCAGCTGCCAACGCTATAAGCTCGCGCTCCTAGCTTTCGCTACATGCACCGCTCAAAGAGAAAAAAGAAAAAAAAAAAAAAAAAAAAGGCGGGCTGCGCGAGCCGGATAACTCGACTACAGCGCCGCCACGAACTGTCAATACACGCGCCCTCACGAGCTCCCGTTGCCGAGCCGCTCCGGTCCCAACACTACCCAAGTATTCTAGTACACTGTAACCATGTTATGATGGCTGAACCATCCAGATGGATCTGTAACGTTCGATTTTGCACGTGCCATGTTCGAATGCAAGCATTTGAAGATGCGCGATAACAACACATCTAAAACAATAAAAATTAAAAATAGAAAAAAAAAAAAAAGAATTATGCAGCTCGCGGCCGCAGCGTCCCATTAAACATTCCTTTCATCTTTGCTTTCTTTCATAGCTTCCGCGAGCACGTATGTATCACTTTACGTGCTTATTAACATTTACGGGTCTTCTCAGTGGTACATCACAACACATAAAAGCGAATCAAACATTCTAAAATAAAAATACTGAACAAAGTAAAGATATACATATAATGTGACAGTATTATATAACACCATAAAAAATATATATATATATGCATATATATATATATATTTTTTTTTTTTTTTTGAAGGCATAAACATGCCGATCGCAAATTACGAAAAACGAATAAATGAATCTTTTAATCGAAATGAGAATCCGTGGCGCAGTGTGGTAGCTTACCGCAGCTCGGAGAGCGTGGAGCGAAAGCTCGCGCTGCAGAACTGGGAGATCCGATGGGTTCGATCCCCACGCCTGCCCGCTTCGATCTGGGCGAGCATCGTACCGGCGTGCGGTCGTGTACCAGTATACTGCGTGGTGCACGTTAAAGACCTCAGGCTAGCGGTTGTACTGCACTGGCTGAATTGTTCGTACACAGCTGAGACACCAGACGCCCATTGAAGCTAACTCCCGGCTGCATAAACACACAACACAAATTACTTAATTTCAATCTCAATTGTTTTCCAATCGGGTCAGAGGCGACAAGCTTGGAGCGCGTTTACCAACACAGAACGGTCCGAGGAGGCACAGAAAAGCTTACGGTGGATGCTGGACTTGGCCATATGACACTTTGCTGTTAAAAAATTTCTGTGAAATAACAAATCTTAAAGATATCTTTCCTTTCCAAAGTGGGTTCACATCCGTCCACACAATGAAAGCTGGTGTATTGTCACTGCGTACGATGTGTGTAGAAGAGTCAGTCTTCTGTTTGGAGCTTTTACTCCTGCTGGCAATCACCCCCCCCCCCCCCCCCCTTTTTTTTTTCCGACAAAAATATATATAAAAAAAAAGAGAAATCTGCGGAAGGATGGAAACGATGACGCAATTGAGTGCAATGTCGCTGACGGATGAGTCAGCGTTGTTTTGCGTGTGCGTGCGTCGTGGTCCGCGAGCGCGTGATATTTCGGGGTGGCGGAAGTCGGTGACGAGCGCCCGCCGAGATGCTCGGATAGCCGGAAGCGTGCGTCGGCAGCAGCGCTGGGGAGAGGAGGTGACCAAGACAATAACAACTCCGCCTCGCAGCTGACGCCTGCTGCTGATGTGGCCGGGAGGCCGCACGCGCTTTCAGCTGCGCCGACGTCTCGTTTTGGCTGCTTCATTCGCCCGCTAGCCGGGCGAATGAACGCAAGAAAGGGCTGCTATTGCGATTTTCTCACTGAAAATTTTCGGAAATCGCGCCTATAACTAGTGAACCAGACGAGAGAGAGAGTTGTAAAAACTTTTGGCCCCTGATTTTGAACATTGGCGCAACATTCGGGCGGAGACGGAGCGTTGCGCGATGTGTAGCTTTCTTTTTTCTTGGCCTCCCCCCTCCCCCCCCCCCCCCCCCCCCACACCGCGAGTAAAAAAAAAAAAAAAAGGAAAAGGGGGGGGGGCATACTCTGCTCTTTTTTCATACACTGGGCAGATCAGGTTGTTCACAACTGAGTAAGCGGTGATAAGTTTTGTAACAAACATAAATATCGTATGAAGGTGATGCCGTAATCTCAGCTTAAGGATGAACTCCGCTGAGACTAGAAGCTCCGCCTTCAGCATAGTGTTGGCGGTAACGCGTTACAAGTAACGGCGTTACCAGTAACGCGTTTCTTTTTTCGGTAACGTAGTAACATACTCGTTACTATCAAAACAGTAACGGGTGACGTACTTACGTTACTTATTTCGAGTAACGGGTAACGGAGTTATGTTACTCGTTACTTTTCTTCCCAAGACTTAAAAAAGAAAGTTAGACGAATTTTTGTTTTCGTGTTTCTAGGCGCCAAGTTATGTAATGTTTTTTAGTTTTTTGCCTTTTTTACGTTTTTTGTTAGTATTTAGGTGAAACCGTAAGAAAGATACAGTAACTACGTTTAGAGTCTTCGTGGGCACAATATTTCTTAAAATATAGCGCGTATGCATGTCTGTAACGTCAAAACAGTAAATGGTGTTAGTTCATAATTAAAAAAAAAAAAAAAGCAACGCAAAAGTAACGTGCGTTACTTTTTAGCGGTTACGGTAACGCGTTCCTTTTATTTTGAAGTAACGTAGCACGGTAATGCGCTACTTTTACTTGCATGTAACGGGTAACGTATTTCGTTACTTTTTTTTCGGTAACGAAACACTGCGTTCAGCGCGAGCTCGCTGGCTTCCGCAGTGCTTTGGTTGCGCGTCTGCGCGTTCACACTTGTGTTAGCAATTAAGGTCAGAAAGCTCGCGAAGGCGGAGCTTCTAGTGGGTGAACACACCGTTAACGCTCAAACTGAGACTGCAGTCTCAGTTTGAGGCGGCCGCCAAAATGGAAAAGGTGGAGCGGCAGACAATGGATCAGAGGAGAGCCACGTGACTGGCGCCCCGCTGCGGCGAGAACCCGAAACACATTTCTCCCGAGCGAACAAGTGTGTTTCGGGTCCTCGCTGCTGCAAAAGCTGCGCGCTGACGTCCAGGTTCCACTAGAGCCCCTTCATGTTTTAAAAGTAGCGCAAAGTGCGTGTGCGCAAGAGGCACACGTGCAACGTGCTGCCCTTGGGACGCGGTGTCCGTGCCTTGGGAAGATCATGGCGGCAGCGCAGCACTGAGCTAGATTTCAGACGCCATGTTCTTCCCAGAAGCGGCGCGCGGCACGTGTCTCGAGCATTTCCACAACAATGAATGGCACCCACTTTTCCCAGGGCCCGTTTGCTCGAAGCCGGTTAAACCTTAGCCGCGGTTAAAACTTAACCGCTTTTCCCTACTATAGGCCCGTAGCTCTCAAGTTTTGAGCAGCGCTCCAGGCGAGAAAAATAGAATATTTGGTTCGGGTTTCGAACATGCGTCAATACGCTTCCCCACTATAGTTTTTTTCTACTCCTTTCCATTTTAAGTGCCAGCGTAGCAGAGGCTACAAGAGCGAGCTGCGAGCTTTCAGCGTCCCAGTCAAGCACGCGCGCTCGTGCAGTGCGAGCATCTTTCAGGAGGACGTGCTTTTGCGAGTAGCTTCGGCTTCGAAGCTCCATCACGCGGGCTGGCTGCACTGCGTGCAGCCAGCCCGCGTGATGGAGGCTCCGAAAGGTCACCGCAACAGGGACAGGCGCGGGACGCCTCTATACACGCGCGGGGCTACATACGCCTGCTCGCTGGGCCAATCGCCTTTCGACCTCGCGGCACGTGGTGACTGCACGCTTCGGTTGCCGTCGTTTGCGGTCACGGCGACTGAATTCGACCGGGTCAATTAATTGTCCGCTATCCTATACAGGGGATGTCATGCCAAAAACCAACTCGAAGACGGTCTGTTGGAGGCTTATACTTTTGTTTCACCTTTAGACGTTGGCTGCATGATTGGTCCCCATACTGCGTCTGAACTCAAGTTGAAACGAAGCATTTATTATGCGAGGGCACCCTTAACCGCAGTTAAGTGTGACTAAGGTGAGACTTATCGTCAGGTGAGGGCGCCAGTGTCACTAAAGTATAAAAATAGTATGGACAAGGCCCCTCCCGCGAAGCCCTCGACCCTTTCCAGTTTAGAAAAGCGAAGAGGAAATTCCTCCAATCACGACCAGCGGAGGGCGTTGTGGGAGGGACTCGTCAACAGACAATAAAGAGAAGCAATGAGTCACAAAAGATGCACCCACAGTCATGTCTCGTTAAAATTGACCCGGTTAATATGCGAAACGCAAGTTCGTCTGCTTTTTTTTTTTTTTTTGGCTTTTAGTGACGTCAGAACGCCGAGCTTTGATTGGCTCCGATTGAAGGATAGTGGGAAGACCTTAAAACAGATGGCTTTGATGCCTACCCACCATCTTTCAATCAGAGCCAATCACAACTCGGCGTCTTTATGACGTCATCGCAACCTCTGTGCAACAAGCAGACGAACTTGTGCTCCACATAGATATTCCGCTATATGGACACCATTTTCGGGGACAAGCGGAGGAAATACGTGCATTTTTGTCGCCTTATATTATAATGGACAGCTCACATTATGAACATTTTTTTTTTTGGGGGGGGGGGAGGGGGGGGGGGTTTATATTAACAAACCATCGCTGTATACGTACACCTCCACGGACGCCAAACGTCCTTTGACGCATTGATACGCGATGCTCCGTCGAACGTTGCCGCAGCACTCGCGCCCAATCATGCGTCTGCGTTCGAACTCACCGTGATGATGTCAGAAGGCGGACTTATCCCGGTTGCTTTGTCGCTTCTGTGAACATAACTATACCGCGAGATGTCTGAACCAGCTTTTACCGTTCACTCAGAAGACACATACAGCGAAGCTGAAGCTATGATGCGACCCGTCGTCCCGGAGAGCGCGGTCACGTGGTTCAATCAACGTGTTGGCTGATTGGTCCAGCCTATTGTGCGCAGCTGTCCACAAGCGTATTCGGTATATTGGTCATGGCGTCACGCTCTAATCTGACGGCGATTAAAAATGAAATCGCGAAACGCGCAGCGAGATAGCAACGCTATATGTAACGTGTGTCGTGTTTATTTACCTTAAGCTCCTGGAGATTTTTTGTTTGTATTTGATTACGGAGAACAAACTTGTTTTGCGTTATGTACAGAGCCCAGATGATATATCAGCGTTGTGATTGCGAGCGAACGAGAAGTGATTAATGATGATATGGAGATACACGGACGTTGGTGGTCCGGAGTGCCAGCGCCGATTCAGCGATCGTGAATTGTTACATGTTTATACAACACAGCGTACTTCGGGATCGTGAGAGAAAGAGAGGAAGAGAGAAAGATAATAGTTGGCTTTCGAAAACAAACAAACGGGATGCATTCACGACCGTGATATAATTTGGTATTCAATAATAACCGCTTCAGGAGAGTGGAAACCATTGGCTGTGCGCCGAGAGGAAACATCATTGGATGAGATATTGGGTATCGGTTTCTTATTAGGGAGTTAAGATCGTTTCGCTAACTCGGACAACGATAGCGGCCGCACGAGGCAGTTTTAGTGGACCGTTTGTGCGTTCCGGTAACGATGCCCGACAAAGATATACGATGCATGCGCAAAGGCGCTGGCGAAGTATATATATACCGCGGATCTCGACCGCAAAATGTACTTTTCTTTTTTATTTTTATTTTTGCCGGTTTCAGGGTGTAAACATGATGATTGATTTGAATGAAGCTTGCTTGCTTCAAACAGATGTACGCCTCGAACATGTCTGCAGTCAGTTTCTGTACGACCGACGTGTCACGTGATTACACACGCAAATGTCACGTGACTACAGCCCTGACAACGCTTCAGCGGGTGACGTCAGGAATGTCATACAAGCAAGAAACACGCCTGAGGCGGTGTCTGACTTTTGTATTATGTATTAATTAAGCCAGGCACGTAGCCAAGGGGGGGGGGGGGGCAGGCCCCCCCCCCCCCCCGAAATTTTCCATTTTGCTGGGACCTCCTCTCCCCCCTCCCCCTCATACAGCATTTTGTAATGGGCGCCCCCCCCGAAACAAAATCCTGGCTACGTGCCTGAATTACGCAGTGTGAACTGCGGCTTTAAAGCAGACAGCTTCGTGCTTAGGGCCTAAGGTACTTTACAACTCGAAATGAAACTTTTCGACACCGCGTAAAAAAAAAAGTATAGGACAAAAACAGGAAACGAAATGAGACTGATCGCGTCCTCGAGTTTCCGTTTTTTTTCATAGTTCGATTAAAGGTACGTGGTTTACTGCATTCGTGTAGTTGCTATGTTCCCAGGTGGAACTAACCTTGTTTCTCCGTACTAAAAAGGCCCAGCTTCCATACACGCAATTTACTTTTTTTTTTTTTTCTCCTTTCCGCTTTGTGTGTTTTTCTAACAACTGGAACTTATTTACGATATGGCGGCATCTCTCATTTTTTTATAGCGCGAGCGCATCCTGTTTTTGCAGTCTCAACTTCGGGACGCAAAAAGCCTCGTTTCGTTTCCTGTTTTTGTCCTAATTATTTTTGTCCTGATTATTCCGGATGGTCATACTGCATAGTAGTACTAGATCAAAACAGCGGTCATTTGACTTCTGGCAGGCGTCCTAGGTTTTCAGAAGAGTTTTCACAAGATTAGATAAGTTCCACAGAAACCAAATACAAAATCAAAAACGACTTTGTGTATATACCGTGAACGATGTTAAAGGGATACTGAAGCGAAATTTGAAATACACCTATTATGGTCAGAAATAGGTTCAATATGATCAATGATATTCATAACTCATAATCGCGCGTTTGTATTTTGAACGGATGGCTATATTTTTCACCCTGATGGGCCCGATTGGGCGCGCGCTCAAAAATCGGCCATCGGAGAGCGCGATGCGTCTTGGGATATTGGGCGCATTCGTGACGTCACTTGTGCCGGTCGGGAAAGGCTACGGCGTGAATGTTGTGGTTACGAGCGTTGCCACTTGGTGGCGCGTCGACGATTTACGACCTGTGACAACGTGGCCGTTTGAGATATGCAAGGGCTGCACGCACGCTGCACCACGGGACCACGGCAAGTCGGCAACCACGGCAGCACTGACAAAACCAGCTCTGAGGCCGGATTCTCAAAGCGAATTCACGACGAAAAAAGTGCGTACGACAAATTTGAGAGAAAACCCGTGCTCTTGAAACGAAATTGTCGTAACCTTTGCGCAGGTTACGATAGAATCCTACGACAGCTCCGAAGCTGTCTTACGCACTTTTTACGATCAAATCAACAAGGCCGACAGCGTCGCTCAGTTATTTGGTATCGGCCACCAACGGACATTTATTTTTCTTCGTGCTCTTCTCGTGTGTCCCGACTTCAACCAGCAAGAAAAAAGGAAGGAGTACTTAAAACAGACCACGACGATCAAGAACGCAGGATCCACAAACACACGAGAAGAGCTACAACAGCCACGATTCTGCCGACCGAGCGAGCTCGGCAGAATATAGTAGGCCTAGCAGCAACACCGACTCGGCGCACCGTTGCTATGGTGGCCACCATACCGTTGCTCCGGCGGTCCTTGGCCAAGACCGTCTGTCCATGACTGGCTGGCCTGCTGAATGGAATATGCCCGCGCGACCCTTGTGGACCCTTACCGGATGAGTAGTTTGATCCCTGAACTAAATTTCAGAGGTCAATATTTTCCCCTTGTCATCTCGATCTCCTTGTTTTCCGAGACAGCGGTGACGAACGCTGTCGTCGAAAAGGGACTCTCATTGATTCTACCTCCTTGTTTTGTGTGATATAGAACTCAAATAAACGCCATACGGATTACCTTGGCAACTCGGTATGTACACTCTGTTATTAGTATGCCATTTTTATTCTGACTCGACGCTACGTCAGTGTCGAGCTATAGCAGTTCGTGGGAGCTACGCGATGTCGGTCTAACCTTTCTTTGCCGAGTGTCATGTCAGTATCGAGTTGCAATCGTAAAAGATCGGTCCAGAAGCGCTTACCGAAACGCGGTCTAACAGAGCGAATCCAGCACTTCGATCAAACGCGCGTGTCCGCTCCGAGTATGAACAGGTATTTGGCATTTGCGTGGCTCTTGCTGACACCCTCGTAGTTCAAACCACGACCCACTCTGGGTCGTGGTTCAAACATATCCTTTTTAACGTCGGCTTGCAGCTCGCGACTCGCAGCAACTAATACCGGCCGTGCCAGAAGCATGCTCGGGCCGTGTCGTGCAAAGAGCCGCAACGAGAACGAGCTCACTGTGGCCAACTACGCTTTGGCTTTCTCCGCCAAGGCTTTGCAAACGCGTTCAGGCCTAGGCGAATTCTGCCGGCACGCCGTATTGCCGCAGAACGGCGCTGCTATTTTGGCACAAGTGATGTCACGAGAACTTCCCCCCATCCACCAGATGAGAATTTGAAATCGTTTAATTATGTTTAAAATTAGTTCTCCTGTGTTTTACAGCGCAATATTTATATTTCCGAGGTGGTGCCTGTCCCTAGCCCATATTTATGCAACAAGATCGGCGCTAAAATTTCGTTTCACTACCCCTTTAAAGGGGCCCTCCGGAGCTTTCTGCGATCGTCTGTTTATGTTGTAATATTGCGTAGTAGGTGCAAGTTAATATATATACAAAGTTTTAGATTACAAAACCGTTTATTAAGCAGATGGCAGAAGAAATATATCGGGACTATTTTCTCTCGGAAGACAATCCCCCATTCCCTGCCCATCGCTAAAACTTGACCAATGGAAATGCTGCATCTCGCGGTGAATGCGAACGTTATTATCGCAACACTTTTTAAGCTTGTTGTAAATTAGAGTTTGAGAAAAATGTAAACTGATGGTGGTGCGGGAGACATAGTCCGCAATTATCGCTCCAAAACCAGCGAACTATGTTTTCTCCCCGCAAGCTTGTTGCTAGGGGGTGATGTGTTGGCGCGTCGGCTCGTCTGCTTCCCAAGGCGTCTGCAGGCGTGCGTTTATGGGACACGTGTTCCTTCTTCCCGTGGATCCCGACTCCGAAGCCAGCTTTGCGATTCTTCCACGTCAACGAGTCAAACATTTCCTTGTCATCTGTGGAATGCGACTGCGTATTGATTGCAGTAGCAGCGTGACGGTGCGGTGCGACAAACGAAGACTGCCGAGCACAAAGTCCGGATTCCTTGACGACGGTCCGCGCGTGTTCGAGAGATTCCTCCGCGGGTCGGCGGTCGGACGCGTTGGTGACGCGCAGTGACGCCGGAATCCTTCGCTTGCCCCTCCCGTTTTCCGGGCTCATGTCAGAAAGGGGGGCGTGCCGGAGACTTTGATAGCATTTTTAATAGGGAAATGCGCCGCGCATGACGGTAATTTTATGATTTTCAGGATGCTTAGGGCCTGTAGATTGAGTTACCGCCATAAAGAGACCATCACAGAACGCTCCGGAGGGCCCCTTTAAAGACCCCAGGCTAGCAGTGATACTGCATTGGCTATACATTTCTCACCTCGAGCGTAAACCAGTGTCGCCGCCTCTTAAAAACATAAATTCAAACGTCAAACCTTTTTTTTTTTTTTTTTTTTTGCTGGCGGGTTTTTGTTTTATTTGCGTCAATTTATACTGAAGATATGACACCCGCATAGATGGCGATACGTCTATTTTTTTTTGTTTTGTTTATGTCTTTGTTGTGTTAAATCGGTGTAAACTTTTTTTTTTTTTTAGCCAGAGAATAAAGGATAGGAAACATTATAAGACGCTTTAACAGCTAACAAAGCCGTACTGCGGAACCCGGTGCGTCAACTCTTTGTTATCCCCGGGGTGGTGCCCAGAGTCGCAACGCCAAAGGGCCGGTCGGCTATAAGGGGCCGCAGGTGCGAAATATAGACCAGTGTATACGATGCGCGGAGCCGCCTTTCCGTCCTTCGCGTCGAGCGGCGCACGATTCATATCCGCCACCAACCGCCGCAGCAACGCAAAAACGCAGATAACGTCAACACGGCAACGCACTCGCCCAGCTCGCTACACTCCGGCCGTTGAAACAATGCCCTGTTCCATAAAGACGGGATGCTTCCCTATAGGCGGCGGAGGATGTTCGACGCGGCAAAACAACCGAGCGGTTATATATCCGCCGGTAGCAGCGAAGGAAATCAGTTCAAATAACCCTTTTTCTCTCATCACATAAATGAACTTATACACCCGCACGCAGTTTACAAACAATCCCGCGTTTGCCCACATATGCGCTTGCGCAGAAACCAGGTCCGGGAGAAGTGAAGCGTCTGCGCATGCGCAGTGCCCACAGCAGCTTTCAAAAACTAACAGTCACCTTAAAAAAAAATAAAAAAAAAAGGTTTTTTTTTTTTTTTTTAATTGTTAATAAGAAAACGGCGCTCAGCGAAGCCCGCGAATGCGTGGAGATAAATGGCGGCTGCTACCGGGAAGGGACCCCATTTTCTTGTTGAAAATTTCCGGAAATCGCTTTTATAACTTTTGAGTAAGATAACGGTAGGTTTTGAAACTTTGGCATCGTGGTCCCCAGCGTCAGTGTTACACTCGGGAGAAGTCTGGGCGTTCGGCGGAGCGGAGTTTATCCATAGAATCCATCCGTAACGTTAATAACTGAATAAACTTGCCTTAGACTTTCGTAACAAACAACAACAGTCGTCAAAAAAAAAAAATAAAAGAGATTTATAAGCATTGTTTATCCCCTCAACTCAGAGCCAGAACTAGCGGCCACGTAGCCTGGTGCTTATCCTAGGCTGCTTACGTTAATCATAGCCACGGTTGGCAAAGTAGAAAACGCGCGCTGAGCTCCAGGCATTGTTCGAGTTCGGTTACTCGCATCACCGTATTGGTTGGATCGCCGAAGCACTGATTGTTACGAGCCGAAGTCGAGTGCTCACGCAGTTCTTGTGTCCAATCCATGAGACGCACTCGACTGTCGTCAGGCGGGTGCTTTCGATGCCACAAGTACGTCATAAAGTTTTGCGAAGGCAAGACCGAAAGAAATAGTCCCCTTTTATCCCCGCAATTTCACCGCGACCAAGAAGCTTCTAGATCAGTGACGATTCGCTCGAGTATACTTGGGCCAGACTAGGATCAGTACGTCTCTGCAAAGACCTGAACATACCACATCGATATCGTTTCATACGACCCCTTTAAGAAATAAAACAAAAATATACAGTGGAAGATTCGTGTCTGGAACGCGTCCTTAAAGACCGACGACCAGACTCGAGATTCTGCAAGGCAGAAGATCCTCCTTGCCATAAGAGAGGATGAAAAGGCAGCGGGTGGACAGGTAGAAGGAGGAAGAGGAGGAAGCAAGGGAAAAGAGGAAAGCGTGAACTGGTCGTCGGCCTTTAACTCTGTTTAGCACCGTGTTCCGCACCCCATGCAACGCAATAGGTTCCGAAGTGGCAACAAATCACGTCACACAAGCCGGCGTGTCAAGCTGTCGAACGTCGTGATCCTGGCAAAAAAAAAAAAACGTAAAAATTCTAAAAAATAAAAAAAAATAAAGAAAGAAAGCACGATGGAACGCGAGGGTCGTTGTCGTCGCGTCGTCCCCAGAGCCGTATATGGAGAGAGTTTGAGGAGCGGGCAGAGCCAAGGCGTGCACCAGACGCAGAAAGAGGGCTTGACATCTTCTCTTGGCCAACCAGAAGCCGAAAAGAATCCCCTAGGGGTGGTAGAGACAAACAGTTTTATTAAGCGCGTAAGAGTTACATGTAGTAACCCTGCATGGTCGAAAATATGGTTCACGTCATATTTCGATTATGATCGTGCAAAAAAGATGTAAGAAACGAATGTCCCGCTTGACCTCTGTTTTGCTCGGACGGAACCTGACCACTCGGACGGCAGATTCCCGGCCCACGGCGCCTGCATGGAGTACGGATTACGTTAATCGTTCTGCTAGTCACGAACGTTTTTTTTTTTTTTAATCCTTTATGCCTTTATATATCTTCCCCCATGATTTTGCATGTGATCGAAACATCACGTGTACCTTATTTTCAGTCACCGAGAGTTACTCCGACGCACTTATTAATTTAGTTTCTCGCGACCACCTCCAGGGTCTTATTCGCGCGCGGCTTCTGGCTAGCCACATTCGAATTTGCGAAGACGCCGTGGAGCACGCTCAACTTGCTTTCAGCCAATTGCGCCTCTTCATTGGCCTCCAATACTTCCCTATGAATGGCCAGACTCTCTCGGCTCTGAACGTCCCAACTCCTGGCTGCCGAAGCTTCCGTGGTCTGTCAAGCTGGAGGATGACCTGCAGCAGAACAGGCGTCTGCCACATGCACCACCGCTGCCGGGACGCCGCCAGGATCGCGGCCGGCGACCGCATGACACTTTTATGACGTCATCAGACGAAAATTGAGGAACACAATTTTTGAACGCGGTAAGTTTTTGGGGTGTGGGTATGTTTTATAACAGCCTAAACTTAGTCTGTCTCAACGGGCGACTCGTCTCTCATCTGTAGATGAGGAATTTAGCCAGTGCAGTACCACCTTCTAGCCTGGGGTCTTTAACGTGCACCACGCAGTAGTGATACACGACCGCACGCCGGTACGATGCTCATCCAGATCGAAACGGGCCGGGGTGGGGATTGAACCCGGGAACTCACTAGCTATTACAAGTCCAAAACAAAAGCTGTACTTTTCAGACCTAAAAATCAGAAAGAAAATAGTGAGACCCCCCTCATGATAGGGACTTCTACTGTGAATATTGTGCCCTCAGTTAAAAGCCTAGGAGTTGTATTTGAAGAACACTTAGTTTGAAGCAAACATATTGAAATAATTTCTAATAAACTCTCTCGCGTTGTAGGTATTCTTACAAAGTTGCCGGATTTCTCTACCCACTAATATAATATTGCTTATTTACAATTCCCTGTTTCTTTCTCTCCTCAACTACTGCCACCTAGTTTGGGGGAACACAACCACGTCAAACCTTACTAAACTTTTTTTACTGCAGGAAAAAGCCGCGCGCGCTATCTCTGGTTCTCCTTTACGATGCGCATACCGAACCACTTTGTAAAATTCTTAATGTACGTCAGGTTCAATTTTTATATAATGATATACTGCTTAAGAGGTACTATGCCGGCAAAAAACGAAATAACAACAACATTGAACAAATATCTAGATTAACAAGAAACACTAACATTTATAACACACGTCACAATGAAACATGGATCATTCCTCATGCACGCACGAAGTACGGAAATCAATTTTTATGTTACACATTACCATTTTTACTGAATTTGCTTGATAATTAGAAATGAAAAAAATAAGTGTTTCATGTTCCATACAGTTTATACATCTAGATCTATAGTTTTCACCGTCCATATCTCCGCGTACATTAATTGGTTAATGTGTAGTAAGTGATGCTGATGTTTCGTTACTCGTTTGTCATTGTATATTATTACCAGTGCTGTTGCCAAATCTTTTTTGCTTGTTTTTTACATTGCAATGGGACTATGCATATGTAGAAGGGGCTCAGACCCAGTCAAGCCGCACCCTTGCGGCTTTTTGTCTGAGCTCCATACATCATTTGTTTAGTACTTTGTACTTGGTGATGTTAAATAAACTTTGATTATGATTATGATCCTGGGTTCTGCAGCACGAGCTTTCGCTCCACATGCTCCGAGCTGGTGTGCGCTACTACTCTGTTTCAGCTTATGATGTACCGCAGGAAAGGCTACAAGCGCGAGCTCCTTACTCTAAGGCACATCATAGCCTTGTCTGCGGTACAACACAGGGTGAAACGGAGTATAGCCCACTCGGCCACCGATCCCTTAAACGCTGCAAGTGTAAATACAGCAACCGGAGACGCGTTCCATGCAGGCACGCCGTAGTGAAAGGTCGGAGCACTCAGCGCGTGAGGTGGTTCTTAAAAACGCCGAGTATGTAACATTAGGCGGTATATGTACGCAAGCCGCCTAGTGTCACGGCGGAGAGGAGGTTTGGGTGAGGAAGGCGCGGATGGAGCGATATGCCAAGGACGTCATTTGAATACGCAAATACGATCGACGCGAATGACGAGGTCGATGTTCCACAAATGAAACGGATACGTGGGGCGGAATAGCACACACATGGCCGAGGCGAAAACCAGGTCAAAGGGATCTCCTCTCTCGTTTGAACTCTCGTGTTGTTGTCGTTCTTGTTTAGGGGTTCATGTTATTGTTGTCCTTGCTGCTGTTGGTTTTGCTCACACGTGTTCGCGTATCGAAGCGACGGTGTTCACTATACTAGCCATGCACGCACGAGCGTGGGTTGAGCACGCGTGAGCTCCACCGTTTCAGAAAACGGTCACTGCGCGTGACCACGTGCCCAAACTCGCAATGCTTATTAGATGTAAACGGGACGTGCACGTTCTTGCGCGTGCATTATGCCTACTGGTGTTTATACGTGCAGGCGCGTGAATACACTATTGGTGCTTTCGCGTGAGGGCATAGATGTTTGTGGGTGTTTGTGTGCTTGCTTGCTTGCTTTCTCTTGTACGTGTGCGTGCGTCAGTGATAGTGTGCGCGCGCGCGGAGTGTGTATTCGTGTGGCCCGTACGGTGTATGTGCACGTTTCCGCTCTCACGTGTGCATGTATATGTTTATTACTGCGTGTGTGAAGTTGTGTGTGCGCGTACCCGCGCATTTATGTTTTCTCGCCCGCGACTTCACTTGCGTATGTGTACGTGTGCGTAGTATATGCACAATGATTTGTATTTCCTGTGTAAAAATGTTTAATCACTGGATCATTTCTGGTATAAGCTGTGTCTAAAGATCTTTTTTTTTCCTGCTCTTATTTTTTTTTTGTGAAGTTTACTTTTTGCCACCGTAAGATGGCATAGTGCTCGTTAAGTTGCACTGTAGGCGGCCTTTTTTTTTACCTTGGTGCTTGTCATTAATTATTAGAAATACATAAATAAAACGATTAATTTTTACTGTGTGATCTGCGATTGCGCGATGATTAGATTATCATTGCGTAATTGTAACTGTAATTAGCTACCATTTAGCCTCGTACAACTGTATAAATGTAATTCCTTTGGTGCTCACCCGAGTTTCCTACGAGCTTCGCGTCGTTCTAAAAATGGACTTATATAGTGGTTTTCGATTATGCTCAACGTGTTCCTAATTGAAACCATGTGATTATGTTCACTAATTAAAAAGTTAATTAAGGAAGTTTAGTATAATTATACGACTTATCGCAAAGATTAGCCACCCACATAGTAACCCCCTGGCCGTATAAATCACCCGTACAAACCGTAATAGTGCATCTTTTACGAATGTTTTGTAATAAATCTCTTCGAATTAAAATGGAACAGCCGTTATTTATAGTGCGACATGCGTTCGTGAGTGCCTCAGTAGACCTTTCGCTAAATTACCCAGGCATTAAAGAGGATGCTGGGAACGTAGGTACACGCGCTGCACACGCTCGCCTTTCTTATACAAAAGATTCGAAGCCTAATAACCAAAATAAAGCGTTTGCGGAACGCGCGTGCAAATTGTGCCCTGTGTTTTAGATTTTTGATTTTGAACAGCTAGAGCTGCAGACGCCAGCACGCGCAGCGGGTGTACCTACGTTCCCGGCATCCTCTTTGATGCCTGGGTATTTCGCCAAGAGGTCCATTGAAAGGGTGTTCAGCGCGGCGGACGACATCTTCCCTTAAAGGGGCCCTCCGGAGCGTTCTGCGATGGTCTATTTATGGCAGTAACTCAATCTACAGGCCCTAAGGATCCTAGAAATCATAAAATTACGGTCATGCGCGGCGGATTTCCCTACTAAAATTGCTATCAAAGTCCCCGGCACGCCCTCCTTTCTGAGATGACCCCGGAAAAAGGGAGGGGCATCTCTTTACGCGTCAGCCAATAGCAAGCGAAGGATTCCGGCGTCACTGCGCGTCACCAACGCGGCCGACCGCCGACCCGCGGAGGAATCTCTCGAACACGCGCGGACCGTCGTCAAGGAATCCGGACTTTGTGCTCGGCAGTCGTCGTTCGTCACACCGCACCGTCGCGCAGCTACTGCAATACGCAGTCGCATCCCACAGATGACAAGGAAAAGTTTGACTCGTTGACGTGGAAGGATCGCAAAGCTGGCTTCGGAGTCGGGATCCACGGGAAGAAGGAACGTGTGTCCCGCAAACGCACGCCTGCAGACGCCCCGGGAAGCAGACGAGCAGACGCGCCGACGCATCACCCCCCAGCAACAAGCTTGCGGGGAGAAAACATAGTTCGCTGGTTTTGGAGCGATAATTGCGGGCTATGTTTCCCGCACCACATTCAGTTTACGTTTTTCTCAAACTCTAATTTAGAACAAGCTTAAAAAGTGTTGCAATAATAACGTTTGCATTCACCGCGAGATTCAGCATTTCCATTGGTCAAGTTTTAGCGATGGGCAGGGAATCGGGGATTGTCTTCCAAGGGAAAATAGTCCCGATATATTTCTTCTGCCATCTGCTTAATAAACTGTTTTGTAATCTAAAACTTTGTATACATATTAACTTGCACCTACTACGCAATATAACAACACAAACAGACGATCGCAGAAAGCTCCGGAGGGCCCCTTTAAGGCCCGTTCACACTCTTGCGACTGCTTGCGACCTCTTAAACCTGGGTTCCTTAAAACTTCTTAAACCAGAGAACACACTGGCGCCATCTGTTGGGAAGCAGTGTAAACTCGGCGGTCCGGCATATTTTTTTTTTATTTCTCGCGCAATATCCTTTCTTTCTTGGCTCGAAAAGCTTTTGTCAATGTTATAAACGAGCCTTTCTATGGGTATTACGCACATTTGACCTCGGAAATCCCGCAAAACCTTCGCTTTTGTGAAATGCAGTTCTAGGGTCACCGCATAGATGGCGCCACAATGTCAGTGTGTTCCCTCATTCTAGAAACATTTAAGAAGTTGTAAGAGATCTCGTCTCTCTCAGTCGTACTCGGTCGCAAGAGTGTGAACGGGCCTTTAGAAACGAGGCAAGACGTTCGAAGTGACTTTCGAGAGCCAGCTGTTGCTCAAGGTCGCAAAAGTGTGACTGGTGGCAACAATAAACGCTTCCATAACACTCTTGTGCTTTGCGACTTACCCTATAGGACATTAAGATGGAATGTTACGGCACAAAAATGACGAATTACTTTCTTTTGTAGCGGACACTTACTTTTGTGAAAGTGAAATTGTAACTGTAATTAGTTACAAGTTAGTCTTGTGTAATTGTATATGTAACTCCTTATTTTTCTTTAGTAACGCGTACAAGTCTGCTGGTTACATATTATTCTCAAGACTTTAATAAATTACCCCTTACAAAAATGATTTCAGACTTTCTGATGAAAATGTGTTGACTTCTTGTCGACTCTGGTTACTTCCTTTTGACTTTGACTTTCTGTTGACGTCGTCAACAGGAAGTCAACACGCCTAATGAGGACTCCGTGGTAAAAATTTCTGTTGACTTCCTGTAGACATATTTATCAGAAAGGCTGCAGACTTTGTGCCGCCTGCATGTTGAAAAATTAATATTGACTTCTTGCAACCCAGTGCAACATTCACTTCACTTCAATTTTTTTTTTGTTAGTAGGCGCTAGGTTAAAAAAAAGAATCTTGCGTTTTTTCGTTTCCTTTTTGCGTATTTTTTCGTGAGTTTTAGGTGCAAGCGTAAAAATGATAAGGTAATTACGTTCAGTTGTTTCATTTACATACTGTTTCTTGAAATACGACGTTTATGCATACCTGTAACGTCAGAGTAAAACGTGTTAATTCATAATTAAAAAAAAAAAAAAGTAACGGAAAACTAACGTGCCTTACTTTTTAACGTTAACGGTAGCGGTAACGCGTTCCTGTTATTCTGAGATAACGTAGGTCGGTAGGGTGTTACTTTTTTTTAAAGTAACGGGTAACGTATTTCGTTACTTTTTTTTCGGTAACGCCTACAACACTGAGCAGCGGCGTCCGCTGCCTGATGCTGCTTTCGTTGTTCACCGGTTTCGGCAGCCCGCCTTCTTCGTTCACAATTCGTCTTATTCTTTTGCCGCCTATACTTAGACCACGCCGGTCGAGACCATGCAGCGCGAGTTCACATTCCGCTTTGTAGCACAAAGTAAGGCATACTTGCTCCGCACACCTGCAAGTTCCGACTCGCCTCAGGATCCGCGCGCGCATTGGCTTCCGCCTCGTGACGTCACCTCCCTCTCGCCTTTGTCCTTCACTACTCTCCTCCTTTCTACGCGTCGCGCTACCCTTTCCACTGTTTCTCTTTCATGAGGGTACTACTGCTAACGCATTAAAAATAGCCGTTCATCTTTCAGGATGTTCCAAGCGTCCGAGTCAGCCTTCCTTGTAAATTTTAAATAGATTCTTTTTTTTTTTCTTTTAGAAAGGGCGCTGCGATTAGGTTCAACAAAATTAGCATAGAGATGATGATGCGAGCTTATCAAACTGTCCGAGACAACCCGTCTCCCTTTCCCATTCCCACGACGCTTCCGTGCGGAAAGTGTTTTGCTAGACCGGAGAAGTTTCCGTACATAGGGTTTATTCTAAACAAAGACGGTGAGCTTACTTTTTCGCCGAACAAGGAGACCGCCAAGCCACAGCGAACAATGGAAGGATCCTAGCGATTGACAAGGCTCAGAATAGACTAGATCTGAGAAATACGATGTGCACAGGGATATTGAACGAGTGAAACGTCGTGTTCGATCCTTGTACCTGCGTGTATCGCCCCCTCCCCCCTCCTCTCTTTTTTTTTTTTTTTTTTAGTTGTATATTGAGTTTTACATTTCGCTTGAGTTGTTCTATAACGCTTTTGAATCGTTTACCTTTCGCTTCACCGTCCGAGCTTTACCTTTCGCTTGAATCGTTTATACTACCGGGTGTCTCAACTTCAGTAGCGGCCAGGTTCTTTAAATCGACCGCGAAATTCGATTTCTTAACCTATCGCGCTACAATTTTATGCAGCGTTGCCCACAGGTCGTGTATTTTTTTTTTTTTTTTTTTTATATAAAATTTGCAAACAGCTGCAGACTTACCTGAGAAAAACGTAAAGAAAAGAAAAAGGCTTAGCTTAACTCCTATGGAAGCGCAGCGAAGCCACCGGTCTTCAACCAGTACGGTGCTTCATTGATTGAAGACCGGTGGCTTCGCTGGGTTTCCATAGGAGTTAAGCCTTTTTCCTTCTTTACGTCTCCCTCGAGTAAGTTCGCTCTCTGCAAATTTTACAGAAAAAATTCACCACCTGTGTAATGAAATTACTTTGGAATTACTTTTAAATTCCCTCAGGCAGTAATTCGTGCCCGTGACGATGGAAGTGTTAAGCATAATGTAAGGCTTCTTAAAATATGACTAAAACAGACGGCTCACCGGTTTCACTGTTCATGCAACGGTGAAGTTGATCGGTTAATTACTGGATGCTGTGATTGCGTCCTCCTGATTTTGGGGAAGTCCTCCACCTCAATTGGTCGGGCCATGGCAGCACATTTTACATGATGTCGTAACGGTTGTTGTGATACGTGCTAAACTGCCCCTTATGTGGCCCTTGGCGAACGGGACCCATCGTTCCGGAATCCCGTTTGCACAAGTTCGGGCAAATGCCTAAAACTTCTTTCTTCTGGCTCGGACGCAATCGAATCGTTTTCTCTCGACAGCATTTGGTCGATGCATTCTCGGACATTCTTCCCGAGGAGTGCATGGTGTACCCTAACAACAGGAGAGCGTGATTTGTCGCGCGTAGTCACGCTGGGGGAGGCGGATGTTTTCCGGGGAGAGCCGCCACCAGAGGAGGAAATAGGTGGCGGGCGCCTCCAGAAATGTCTCCTCCCCCCCAACGAACCAGCGCCAATATCTGCGCGTTTGGATTTCCTTGACTTAACTTCCCAAGGTGAGCCTGCTTTGCTCCTAAACTGATAGTGTGGTGGTAGCTACGCGCTCGTCGAACTAGTCAACCGCCTTTCTTTCATCACCTGACTTCGCTCTCTGCGCGTGGGCATTGGCGAGGGTTTGACCAAATGTCGAAAGACCGACGCGCGACTGCTTCAACGAGCGCGAAGATTCCACCGCACCGTGAGTTTAGGGGTGAATGTAGCATACAAAAAGCAACTCACGAGGAGTTCTGGATCCTTAGCAAGAGTTTTAAATCGTGTATATATTCGTAGCGACGTGCGCTCAACACTGTAGCCTGGAACGGTTCCCGGTTACGTTTCGCCGCGAATTCGTCGGTTTTGTGAACCATGGACTTCCAGATATGTCTTCGCTCGACAGCTTTTCTTCATCCGCTTTGCCTTTCGATCCCGGATTTGCGTGCTTGTCTCTCTCTCCCTCTCTCTCTCGATTCCCACGTCGCAGATGTTGTTCTCAGATGGGCCTCGAAAAAAGGTAATTACGAAAGTAACGAGTAATTTCCTCAAAATTACTTCCTGAAAGTAATTCATTGCATTAGAAGAATCACGATCGACGTTTTTGTCGCCCCCTCGCAGCTCGTGTTGCAAACAGGAGCTGCGATTTCTCTACGTTATATGCCCCTCTCTGCTCCTCACACCTCTCTTTCGACGTCATTGCTTGCGATCTTTCCAACTTTCATTTGATTCTCATTTGATTTAATTTATTTGCAAGTCTGGAGAGGCGAGGAATACAGCACAGAGGCCGAAAGCCCACCCCAAATAACCTGCAAACGCGCGCAGAAAAAAAAAAGAAAAAAAAGACGTAGATATGCGATAATTTTTTAGGTTAGGCTGCGCGCACTTATTCTCTTTTGTACCGTTTTTTTTTCAAGCTCATTATGAACGCATATTTCTGATAATGCGTCTGTATGGGTATTGTGTCTGGAATTGTTTTAGGTAACGTGAACTACATATATATATATATATATATATATATATATATATATATATATATATATATATATATATATATATATATATATATATATATATATATATATATATATATATATATATATATCATTATTATTTAAGGAATGCGGCCCAGCGGTCACGATTAACAAACTAAGTTTTCTTTGGGTTTTTTTTTTTTTTTGCAATTGTTGATTTTTGTATTTTTTATACGAACTCCTCTTCACTGTCTCCTCAAATTTGTTACGAGTGATTCACTTCCGTAATTAAGAGGCACCCGTACTTGGTTTCGTATGTCGCAACGATATGCGCCGGCGAAGAAATCTCAACCCGCGGAAGCGTGAAACAAACCTGCGATACGGTGAGCACCGAAGACAAATCCGACATTCATTTTATGGGCCCGCGGGCTGTCGCCGCGAAAAGTTAAATATAAAAAAAAAACAAAAAAAAAACATATCGCTTATTTTATATTATTTTTTTACTTCATCGGAATGGTGAGAGCTGCCTTTTATTACACGATAAGGAAGCTGTCACCATCAATATCACAATGACAATCAGGAAGACTAACGACAAGGTACCTAATAAGTTACGCACCTTCTCTGTTTCATAATTTATTTCTCAGTACTCGTACGTGATTAAGACACAAACTTTGCATAATGTGGAAGGCTTCTAACACGCGTCACACTATTGATGTCACGGGCGACAAATACGGTGCATGCGAGACACATAAAAGCAGGAGGAAAAAGATTTAGGGGCGGGAAGACAAAAAGCAATTCTCAACTTGTAAAAAACAAAACGCACACACACACACACGCACACACACACACACACACAGAGAGATTAGGCAGCTTATACAGTCCAGGTTTCAGATTACACACGCGCCGTAAACACCGCTGTGTAATCAGACCAAAACTTCCGTTTTGCGACCTTCTGTTGACACGGGGCGCAGACGGCGACTTCGTCGGCTCCCACATCGGAATAACCCAGGAAAACTGTACGCGTATACGCATATCTAGAACGTCACGAGGCCCGACACAACACCACCCAGAATTTTCCCCGCAAAGCGTGTATTCACGCAGCGCTCGAGTGAGCGGCGCGCCACCAGCGCGTCTCGTAAAACAAAAAACGCGACGCTCCAACGCGTCTTCGACCGGTGCGTTTAGCGTCCTATCCCGTCATCAAATCGGTCCTGACGTGACGACGAAATGACGTCGTCAAACTGTCGGTTGTCGAAATCATGGCGGCCACGCCATAAAAATTCCAACAAAAAAAAACAAACAAAGAAAAGTACGAGTATGGTGTCTGGATTGCGCCTCCGGCTGGTGTGTTTAGCGTCCTATCCCGCCCATACATCAAAAGTGGCCCCAAAGTGGCAACAAATGACGTCGCAGAAGCCGGAGTGTCATGTTGTTGCCTGTCACGATCCTGGCGGTTGGTCGTAGAAATGCTGGCGGAAAGGACGAGCGAACGCGAGTGTCGCTCTTCGTCACGGCGTCCCAACTTCCGGTTGCTGTAGCTTCCGTGGACTGTCACAGTGCAGAGCGACCTGCAGCAGAACAGGCGTCTGCCATATACACTAGAACTGTTGCGACGCCGCCAGGATCGCGACCGGCGACAGCATGACACTTCGATGACGTCATCAATCAAGCGGAACTCGAGGGACCAGCTTTTTTTTTTTTTATGCTATCAACACACCAGTCGCAGACGCGTTTCATGCACCGTAATATAATTTCTGAAAGCCTGGGAAACGCGGGTTCCGGAAGAAATGTCCCCGGAAAAAACGTCCCCGGAAAAAATGTCCCCGGAAAAAAAGTCCCCGGAAAAAATGTCCCCGGAAAAAAAGGCCCCAGGTGGAAAGTAGGAAAAAATGTCCCCAAAGGGACATTTTTTCCACTTCAAGTACAATCCGTTTTTGACTTTTGTGTATGAATCAAGAGTTTGTCATTTCATTCCTGATTTTGCAACATTGCATCTCAACTGTTCGTGTTTGTTTTTCATTGTGAATAAAACAACAGTTCTAGCTAAAACCAAATTATTGTGCCGGGAAATTTGAGAGGTACTTGTGTACCCTTTTCCAAATAGGTAAAAAGAGCGACACTTAACACGAACAAGCAATCGCTAGTTTTTTTTTGTTTTTTTTTAAGGGGCGAAGCTCCTTAGGGTTTAGCCTTGTCCGTCCGGCGTCCGTGCTCACATCGATTGCCATCCCATCTGTCTTCTTAAAAAAACAAAAAAATGTTTGCGCAGTCGACAGGATTCACACCTGTGCGGGAGACCCCAATGGATTTCTAGTCCATCGCCTTAACTGCGGGACGAGTAGGGGCTCTGAGATGTGGTAGTAACTCAAGAGCTGGGGATGTCATGGATGAAACGTTGCATGTAGCCGCTCAACGTCTATACAGGAGAGGGCGCTGCAGTCAAATGCGTATATAATCACGTTAAACGTTGCATGCATTGGCTCAACGTTTATAGACGAGAGAGCGCTGCGGTCAAATGTTCAAATGCGTATATAAACACGTTCCATACCACACGTTCTCTTTCTGACATGGACGTGGAGATGCTTTCCCACGGCATCCAGCGGATCCAAGCTGATCCGCTAGAAGAACCACTGGCTCTGCATTTCACCGACCATAAAGCAGTAATAATGAAGTCGAAACGCAACCCGGAACTCAGCATTACCTATGAGCAATAAAAAAAAAAATCAGCACCATCAGCATTACCTATGAACAATAAAATCAGTATCATCAGCACGACCAGAGCTTCGCCCCAATCAACATCATTCACCACGTGGAGATGCGGTCATTTTTTTATAGAAACGAGAGGTTAATTGTCATCAAAGTTATTATAGGTATGGAAGGTGCTTATTTGGGGATATAATGCAAACGGTAAAATTTCGTTCTCACTAATCCTCTTTCGGAGCCGTTTTCCCATACCTGCCACACGGTGCCTTTTTTCCCAGGACATATGACCGGACCGCCCGAGGCACATGAGGATCAGGGAAACCCAGATATAGAAAATCCTTTGGGGACATTTTTTCCTACTTTCCATCTGGGGCCTTTTTTTCCGGGGCCTTTTTTTCTGGGGCCTTTTTTTCCGGGGACATTTTTTCCGGGGACATTTATTCCGGGGACATTTTTTCCTACACCCGGGAAACGCACGGAGGATGGTGAATGTCGGCCATCTTATCATCTCCGCAGCCAATCAGATTATGCTTTGCGGCGTATAATCTCGTCGAGCTTCAGGCCGCAGCTTGGGGCTGGTCGGGAATCCAGCCGTGGCCACATCTGCTAACGCCGTCACGCAAGCCCTTAGCGAAAACTAATACGTTTGAAATATACCACATTCTAATTTGAGTGTATTTGAAATACAGTTCATAATTGTAAGTACACGAAAAATAGACCGAAAATATAAACTTCTTTTTTTTTACTTAGTACTAAAATATACTTCAAAAATCATTTTAAAATACCTTTACTTAAACTACATTTGAAGTTCCCTTCATGCGTTTTGAAATATGTAAATACTAAATTAATAGGAACAAAATACCTTTCACATATATTTCTTGAAATATTTATTTAATTCATGCAAAATATACTCCAACCCCCAAACAATCGAGCAATCAAAAATACGTGCGAATACTCTTAAAATACCTGAAAATCGTAAATATTGTTGTGTTATACTCTAAGTACCTTTTGACTGCAATACTTTGGTAATTTGACTTAAACTACCAAAATATTGAAAAGCTCCCCTTCTAGAAGTTCACTTCAAGCAGATATGGAGTACACTGAAGCGCCTAAATGCAACATTTGATTAGTTTGTCAACTGAATTGCGCAGCATCGCGCTGATAAATCAGCCCAGTTTGTGTTATTGTTTCCTTTTTTCTATCAAGAACACACCTGATCAGTTCCTTGCACACCAATCACACACGGGGTTCGGGAACTACAACCACAATATTTGCTGATGCTGGAAAGCTTCAGCAGGTGCTGTGAACAGGTACGTTTGGCGTGGTTTTGTTAGCACAATGTTAGTTCACTGAACGTGCATACTCACCATTGTACGTGATGTGAATAATGACTTTAATATAGTGACATTAACTACCATATTAAATAGTCTACTACTAAAAAGGAAAGGCAAAATAACTACTGTAAAAAACTTATTTTTCGCGGGCTCAATATTTCGCGATTTAGGTCAAAGTTGGAGTTTTGTAATAAATCGCAAATTCTAATTTTCGCGACGCGCTGGGATCGCAATATAGATTTTAATGTTTTTACATTTTGCCGGAATTGCTCACGGGACCTATTTTTCGGAATTGTAGGCGATTCGGGAACTTTGCGAGAATTAGGTCCTCACGAAAATGAAGTCGTTTACAGTATTTTAAAGTGAAGAAACTGCCTTGATTCGCTTCGTCCTGAGTGGTGCTACGCAGAGAAGCAATAACATGTATTGTATGAGCCGTTTGTGTGGATATTGTTTTAGGGACTGCGCCGAATTGTTATTGGTTTTACCAATACTTTTTAGTAAGAGATATCGTCCACGAACTTCAAAACACTGTTTCCCGTTTGACAGACTCCCGAGGAGAAGATCGAATACTTGGAACCTTAATAAGCGCAGACGTGGTCACCGAAAAAATGATTAGCTTCAATATGTAGGCTATATAAGGCTCTAGAGCAGTCAACGGGACTGTGAATGAGCTGTTCAGTGCGTCATGGTGTTTGTGTTTGTGTTCGTTTCTAATGTAGCTTTGTGAGATGTATTTTGTAGTGCCTTCAAATACCACAGGGGCACCATTTGCTGACAAAATCGAAAATAAAAAAAAAAAAATTCTGTAACCAGTTTTAATGCACAAATGGCATCTTGAGTGTGAAGGGATAATTATTTTGGTGTATCTAAAATATTTTTTATTCATATTTATAATGTGTTTTGAATACCTTGCGCGCGTATTTCGAGTGCGGCCAAAATAATACAGAATAAATACAAAATGAATATCCGTATTCAATATATTTCAAATTCGTTTGAAGTACGGTCTCTTTTTGCTAAGGGAGAGGACATGTTGTAAAAACGGTCTGATGCGTGTCTATTCCTCGTATCACTGGATGCGTACAAAAATTGTCCGCGGATATGTATGCTCGAGGCGCACATCTGTACGAAGCAAAGGTATAGACAGGGATGGGCAAAATACATGCAAACATGTATCGAAATACAAATACAAAATACTTCGTCAAAAATGTATTTAATTACAATTCTAATTACATTTCCAAAAAAGCATTTAAATACAAGATACAAATACAACCAAATGTATTTGGTCTCCTCCAAATACATTCCTCAAAATTTGCGTCAGCGACTTCAGGGCACCTGCAACGGGTTTCTGGGTATCTCATTTTCATTTTGAATCGCACACTCGGGAGTTAGTGAGCGAGGCTCTAGTAACGTAATAGAAGTATAATCACAAAAAAATGTAATCAGCTTGGACGCAATAGGTGAAAAAAGTACAGAGCTTCAAGCAGCTTTTTTTATCGATTACATTTTGATATAGGCCCACAGAGAACCGAGACGACCAAGACACGCAGCAATAGCTAGAGAATTTTTTATTGTTGCAACTCGCACCAGTTACGAAAATCTGGATGACCCGCGCATTTAGAATGTCCAAGGCAAAAGTATGGATGGAAATCCGGCTGGAAAGGATCACAAGTTGTCACAGGCACTTAATAAGCCAGTCTGACTGTAAACGTTGATTTCGTCACTATTCTTGCTCTGGACTAGCACCGTAATCACAAAGTCACTAAACGCTTGTGCTTACATTGAGAGACACTGCATTCGTTTCAGAGCGTAGTTTTCTTCCTGCTCTGGACAGTGACAATAAATTGGAGGGATGTATTTTCGCCCACAAAATTGTATTTAATTACAATTGTATTTAAAATACCCACGTTTTAGTATTTAAACACACACGTCAAATACATTACCCAATTTGTAATTAAATACAAATGCAAAATACACAAAGTATTTGAAATACGTATTTCAAATACTTGTATTTGAAATACTGCCCACCCCTGAGTATAGAATACCTTTTCCACAAGGGCGCCGCCATCTTGAATTGTCGTCACTTCCAGTATGGGCGAAAACATTGTTTTGCCGTCGCCACGCCAATAGAAGACTATTAGGATATAAGCCTAACCGTCACTTTGGCTCCCCTCTATTTTTTTGCTAGTTACAGGTTGAAACGTTTTATTATTTTGTCGTCGCCCATACTGGAAGTGACGACAATTCAAGATGGCGGCGCCCCTGTGGAAATTCTCTATACTTCTAACATGCTCTAGGCATATATCTCCGCGGATAATTAGGTCACGATGGTGGCAGGGAACACCATGTCCTTTCTATGACGCACGAGCGGCGTCACCACGGCTTAGTGACGACGTCACGCGGAGGGTCCTATCTTCTGGGTGCTATATTGCCTGACGTCGTCTTCGACGTCCCTGCCCGCCGCTGGCGAATCGGCACGGCACCGCCATTAAAACACCAGGAAGAAGAAAGGACAAGTATATGGGCCAGTTCCGAATGACGGATGGAGACGGTCGACCGCATCGACCCACTTCGCTTGGCGATGTCACGCAGCCGTTTGTGGGGCTGCTGCCCGTTGCCAACGAGGATTGGGCCGACGGGTATGAGTACGACGACACCGCGAAACCTTTTTTTTTTTATTTCTACGCATCGTTCGTTACAGTTTTGATTGGCTCGTGGGACGTCAGCACTGTCTGTTAAGCAGCGGCCTTGAGGAGTGTCCGAAGATATGTCTGTGTCATCGTGCCTGCAAGGAACGCCGTGCATTTTGTACGGTGGGCGAGAGGTGTGACTGCTCATACACCAGAACAGCAGCTTGCGAGATCGCAGCAAAAAGGGCCTATGAGATTGTAGCGACACCAATTACTCATATGTGAGATTGCAGGATAACCTACAGTGAGCCTTGAGATCGCGAGACAACAGCTTGCGATATCGCAGAGGTGTCTATGAGATCATATATACCCTGTTTCGCCCAAAGATGAGCTAAAGCCCAAAGCCTAACACACAAAAAACTACCTTGAAAAAAAAAAAAAAAAGTGCTTTCGTAATAATAAAAAAATAAAAACGACAAAACTCCGCAAAAAAAAAAAAAAAAGTTCTAGTACGGTTAGAAAGATACAAATCACAAAAGTTTGGGGGGGGGGGGGGGGGGGGGGGATAGACGTTTAGTATTGTTGTTACGCTGTTTTAAATTGGTAACCGAACGAATGAGATATTTATTTCGAAATAAATTCAACATTTGAGAGAAAATGTTGTTTTGCCATATATAGAGACGTTATTATTCAATCGAGTCTCGTGTGTGCTTGCTGCGTGCGCGGTGGAAGAAATTGCGTCTCTCCCACGCGGACTTCTTTTGCTTCCAAAATGGCCGGCGATATAGCGACAGCGTTCGGTGTCTTCGCTGCACCGTGTCCAAGCGCTTTTTTAAGAAGGCTCCTTTTAGTATAGTCAAAGGCGCCAGGTTGTGCTCATAACGCCCATATTCTGCAGCTTCGCGCTGAGAGTCCGGCTGGACCGTGTACAACCTCATTTGCTTATTTATTTACTCACGGTCCCTAATAGCCGATTCACATGACGGACTGATCCGCGAACGGATTGATCACGTGACGACATGTCCGCGGTTCGTCCGTCTCCCAAGCGCATTCACACGAAGGAGGCGACGAGCAGACGCCAGCGGGGACGGACCGAACCTGTTCGCCACCCCACAGTGCCGCGAAACTCCAACATCGCACCGTGGTACCGTTGTCCAAGAGAGAAATCGACGCTTGCTACCGCGATAAAGAATCGTACGCCGCCGTTACGTACAGATCGAGACAAAACACCGGGATAGGCTTCGCGCAAAGCGCCACTAACTTTACTAACCCAAAGCATGACAGTGACACAGGCATGGTCCTGCTCGAGAAAGCTTCGCCGTAGATGCGACGAAGTTCTGGGCTCGCGGAGGTGCGCTTGGAGATGCATTCACGCACTCCGCGCTCGTGCACAACACTCAAGCACACCACATCCACAACACATCCACAAGAAAGGTCTTGCTCGGGGAAATCCTGATTGGATGTTCAAGAATTATCGCAGCGTGCTAGACGAGTTTTGACGGGAGCTTCTTGGCACGGACCCGGAGGAGCACCGGAACCTGCGTCGCGTCAGCCGGACAAAGTTTCTGGAGTTTCTTTGACGCGTGGAACCAAGAATCGCGCGACAAAATGAACCAACGAACGCACAAAACACAACAATGCGCCATTTTTGTTTTAAACGCACAGAGGCAAAAAAATCAAGAAAACCGCGTACCGTTGCCAGACATAACGCTTTTCAAGTCAACTTCCCGCCAAAAGTCCGCGAGTGAAAAAGGCGCTCGACTTTTTCAGTCCGCGCGTCCGCGGACGAGGCGCGGATCGCAGGAATCGGTGACGTGCCCGGTGACGGGTTAATCTTCTGTAATCTTGTAGGGGGACAATACCGACTTCTGCGACACACAAAAGGCATTCTCGGGAAGAGGGGAGTTCCTCCTGCCCCACTTCTCTCGTCGTGGCCGGAGACGAGGCAACCTCCGTCACTAGCTGTCAAGGTTCCTAGACGGGCATTACAAGCGAGGCGTTAGCGACATCCACCAGGTGCTCTTTGCTAATCGTTTAATTCGTTTTAAAATTCCTTTTCGTAACTTTTTTAAGAAGATATTGGTATGTTCCATGTGATACTGCATTTTTGAACACATATAGACCAAAAAAATGCGCGTTGAAATTTCGTTGTAGTATCCCTTTAAAGAAAATAGCCCGAGACAATATCACTTATCTCTTTGAATATCTGCGTATTATAGAAGACATTTCGAGTCTCTAAAGTTCTCGAAAACTTAGTGTCCGCGAAAATCAGGCAGTGAGCAGTGAACTTGCGACTTCGTGTGTTTTTCGCGATTCAGGAGGTTTTTATAAGGTTGTAAACCTGAATTTTTACTATACATCTACTCATTAGTCTCTAGTTTAGTTTTTCTGCAAACTAGGTTCAGTGGGTACGGCCGTAGACGATGGGAATCCTCCTCGTGCATCATAGCCGTTTCGCCGTCGAACCTGACCGAAATTAACGACGAATCGTAAAACGTTCGTGAAAAAGTCCACGAATGTGGACTTTTTCACGAAGTGGGGAACGCGATCAAATGCTGAGCGTCGGTTTGAGAGCCAGAGTCCACATTGGTGTGAATGTCATGGGTGAATTCAAGTAATTGCGCCTCACACGAGTACCCTTCGCGAAATTCATACTGATATTTATAAAAAAAATATATATATTCTCAAGATGGGACACGGATTAGCAGAATACTATATGTGCTCTAACAATTATGGTATACACTGGTTAGGGATATGGGGCGGTAGTTAGTTGCGGACGATTTTGAAGCAGATTTAAAAATAGGAACGATATTCCCAAGTTTCCAGTCAGTGGGAATGCAACAGGATGAAGAGTGTCGCATATACCTAAGTACCGAAACCGCACCTGGAATGTTACGCTAGAAGCTAGAAATTTCGAATAGCAGACGAAAATGTTCCGGCGCAGTAATACACATACCTCGGGGCAAATAGCAGCTGGCCGTTTCTCTCTGCATGCTTCGTGATTATTGGACCTGGCGGCCAGTATAGCTTTGATGCTTCGCTCATTTTAAAGAAAGGCGGAGTCGCGGACAATTAAACAAATCTAAGGCGTGGCTTAATATATCGTCAGGCTCCTGGCTTTGGGATTGGCTCTTCGGCGCTCGTATCGGCTAACGCCGCAAACTCATTGAGCGCGGAGCGGCAATGAGATGGCCCGGCCGGACTCTTTCCTGAGAACACGGATACAGTCAAACGCGACGAACGATAGAGGGATCCCAGCGAATGACGAAGCTCGCAGAATATAATTATATCTGAAAAATGCTTTGCGCGCAGCCTGCAGGGATAATGAACGAGTGAAACGTCATGCACGCAGTTTTTAATAGAGTCGATATAATAATTTAGAGCGAAAGGTCCCGTGCATTTGCGGCCGCTTGGGAACGGCATCCATGGCATCGACGCGGACATCGCGCAGGTCCCATCGGTGTTCCCAATGGGCCCTGCAGATCAGAGGCCACGTTTTGATATACACAAAGAAGCGGGAAAGCTTCACCTGCAGGGTCTTTATCGAGCTCCTTTCTTGCATTCCTTTGCAAGCAGAACACTGGCATCGCGCGCCGTTGTGTGAGAATAATAAGTAAAGTTGACTAGCACTCAAACGTCTTCAACTTGTCGCGGCGAAACGAACACGGCTGACCATCCCCGCTTTTCTGTCGCTCTCTTTCTCAAGGGATCACCGATGGGCGATGTCGATCAGTGCTCGGGATTTGCCGTGTTCTGCTCCCGTCTTTAACCCCCCCTGTATTTTCCCTGCGCACGTGTTATTATTTTGTGTCTACTCATATTCTGACCTTGTCGTCATTCGTAAGGATACTTCAATCGTTAACCGCGTTTGGCTGTCTCTGTGTTTTGCGTGGAAGCGAACTCAAACTTTTGCTTAAAGCGGACAGCTGTTGTTCATGCGCTATTACAAGTAACTGCAGTGTAACTTGGTCACATAATTTAGAGAATATGACTTTAACGGGTTCCAATTGTAAGCGTGTAGCTAGCTGTAACTTTTACTCTATCACATTTTCAACTGGCGTAACTGTAACTGTAACTTAATTACTGTTTATGGTAACTTTTTACAGCTCTACAAGACAGCTTATTTTCCCACGAAGAAATAAGTTCTGCTCTGTTCTCGAACGTGTCCACCTATTCGAGCGCAACATCGCATTTTGTGCGTAAACACACACACACACACACACACACACACACACACACACACACACACACACACACACACACACACACACACACACACACACACACACACACACACACACGCGCGCGCGCGCGCACGCACGCACGCACGCACGCACACGCACACACACACACACACACACACACGCAAAGTGAAAACAAGAGACACGCGTAAATAACTTTCATAATCGGCACCTCGTGCGCACACGAACAAAAGAAAAGCTTTTGCTTGCTCGTAAAATTGTCGCGCCCAAACAAAAACCTTCCACCCCTCCCCCGGGGCCCCCCTCCTTTCTCTATACAACGCCGCGTAAACAAGCGCCTCCCGACGACAAACACGTCTGGTTTGTGTCGCATTTCACGCAACCGCCGGTAATTGAAAATAATCACGCGCCTCAGCCCCCGCATAGTGTACGGTGTTTACGTCGCGTTCTGCCGTTCTGCGCCGTCCAACCCTGGGGAAACCGCAAAACAACAAAATTAAACATTAAGAAAGAAAATGGGAGAGAAAGAGAAAACCGAAAAAAAAAAAAAAATCGACGCAAAGTGTCCAATAACGCGGCAATAAGAGTAGAGCATTACGCTTCCCTCTTTTTCTTTTCCTTTCTCCCCGTTTCTGGGTAGTCCCACAATTGAATTTGGGGAGTCGTCAACAGATCGAAAGCGTTTCGATATTTGCCGCTGGCGCGAGTGCGACGCACCTCACCACCACACCACTGCAGAGCCAAGGGAGAGAAACAGGGAAGGCGAGAGGAATCGGGGTAGGAGAGAGCGATTTCGCCACCGGTCTTCTCGGATTCCCCAGGATTTCCGAAAGGACGCTACAAATTTCCGTAAACAACCGCCCGTTTCCTCTTCCCTATCCCCCCCCCCCCTCTACCCCCCCCCCCCCCCAACCCACTCCATTCTTTTTTTTTTCTTCAATGTGGTTGTTGATTTTGTTCAAGCGGTGCGCGTGCGCAACCCTCAAAGCGTGATGTCGAGGGTCGAGAGTCGAGACTGGCTATCCCTTCGTTTTTCCCTATTCTTCCCTAGGTGTAGGGCGCAGCTGAAGCAGGCGATTCGTCGCAACGCAGTCGTTCCAGTCGATTTCGTGGAGGATAGCGTGTGAGCGTTATTTTTTTCGCTGTGGCTAGCGTTACTTCCGGAAGGAGCACTGAAACGCGTATACCTAACCCTCTTCCCCGCCCTCCCCTCTCTCCCCCGTGAAGCTAGGGAAGGACGTAACGCTAGACGCTGGACGTAACTTGGGTTACGTCGGACGTAACGCTAGACAGTTCGTTTTTTGTTTCTTGTTTTTGTTGCGGTACGCAGGAACCGAAAACGTGCCAACCGCAATCAAACCAAAACAAACGACAGACAACATGTTGAGTTGGTCTGACGTCTGTAGCGGCCGGGCGCGTTGCGGCAGAGAAACATGTTGTTGTCAAAGGTCGAACGACGCAAAACATGCGCTTGGTGACGGCGACCGACATCCGGGAAACGATAAATGAGATTTTTGTGGGGTACCTTGTTAAATTTTAGTTGGTCGACGGGTGGACGACTCTATCTCTAGCGCCGTGCGCATTAAGGCCCGTTCACACTCTTGCGACCGAGTTCGACCGAGAGAGACCAGACCGGTTTTTAAGCCTCTTGCGACTTCTTAGGACCAGCTCCCCTACAGCGGATCCGGTCCTAAGAAGTCGCAAAAGGCTTAAAAACCGGTCTGGTCTCTCTCGGTCGAAGTCGGTCGCAAGAGTGTGAACGGGCCTTTAAGGCCCGTTCACACTCTTGCAACCGAGTGCGACCGAGAGAGACCAAACCGGTTTTGAAACCTCTTGCGATCTCTTAGGACCAGCTCCGCTCAGTGCATCCGGTCCCAAGAAGTCTTTCTCGGTCGTACTCGGTTGCAAGAGTGTGAACGCGCCTTTACGCTGCGCGTAGAAACCTACGCATGCACGTGAGCTTTCTAATAATCGCCTTCTGCGAACTGCCATCTTTGTCCACTAAAGTTATGAACATGCGGGGTAGCTTGACAGTATATCAGACGCCGACGCGCATGCGTCCACAGCCGGGTGACTCAGTCTGTTTACATGAAAACTGCGAGGAGTGGTTCGCACATTCGCGTTTGCCTGTCACCGAGGGCTTACGACGAGACACCACACTAGCGCCGCCTATCGCGTAGACCTGGGGAGCACATCCAATCTTCGTTTATTATCTGTTTTCACGGTTTTTTATACCGTGGGTTTAAAATACTTTATGTTATAAGCGACCATTTTTCATAAATACTGCGTAGATTTGATGCCGCAAACACCGCGAAGCCTTCAGTCTACCTGACAGATGGCGCCACTGTGTGCCAGTGTGCCCCCTGATGTGTGTGGCGTTTTCTCGTGGCCAAAGAGGTAACAACCAACCTTTATTCACGACCCCTTTGCGACAAAAAAGTAAATAAATAAACGTATATGTAAAAAAACAATAACCTAATGACAACGAAGAGACGAAAGGGCTGCAAACAAAACCCTCTCCTACTTATCCCCAACTTCCCCACTCACGTTGAGCACAGAGGGAGAAGAAGAAAAAAAAAAAGGGAATAGCGCTTTATTTACAACGCGCGTCGTCTCGTCCAATGTTATTCTCCTCACTAGCTACGACGCGAACGAACATCCACGTGCGCGGGGCGTGGGAAGGCGGTGGGAGGGGGAGGACGCGCCGAAGTTCTCTGAACCAATCGCCAAACAAAGGGACGAGCGAGTAAACAGCACCGTGCACTCCGAGTGTAATAGCTCCACTACAACCCTCCGTTCTCGTCTAACCCGACAGTGCGGTGTGAGTTAAGCGTCCGCCGGGCCAATCAACAGCCTTCCTTTTCATCACATGATCCCGCTCTCTCTCTCTCTGCGCGTGTGTAGAGTGGCAGCGTGATCACGTGACTAAAGATAGACGTACACGACTGGTCCAAGAAAAACGCAGCTTCCACAGCACTGTCAGCTTAACCCTCTGACGTCACACTGTCACGGTGGCGCGCGCTGCTGCTGTCGGCGCTGCGCAGATGCTTAGTTTCTCCCGCATCTATGGTTTCTGCGCACGTGAGTGCCTACACCTTGCGTGGGTTGAACGCGGGCTCGTTTGTAAACAGTTTTCGTCCATACTTCGTTTCAGCTTATGATGGACCGCCGCGGATGCTGCGAGCCGTGCCAGCCAATCAAATGTCTTCCGAGTGTCACGTGATCTTTGGGAAGGACGCAGCGACGCGTGCGGCGCGTGGTCGCGTGACGCGTTCCTAACATTCGCCGCGGTTCATCGTAAGGCGAAACCACGGTGGGCGAAACTGAGCGCAGTAGCTTAGCAGCGCTATCATCTCAGTCCCAGCGCTACGCAGCGGCCCGCTGCGCGAGTTGATGGGCCTGCGGTGGTAAACAAGCCTCCCTCTTCCTCCGCCTTCCTCTTTTTTACCCTCCTCCTCCTCGCTGTCTTTTGACTTCCCGTTTCTCTCTTTTCCGCGCTTTCAGGGAAAGACGAAAGGGGATTGCAAAAGAAGGAGGTTATCGAGTCGCCCCTTGGGCAACGCACTGCGGCTCTGCGTTTTCCTGCATTGCTCTGCTTGGCGAGTTCCAAGGGTCTTCTTGCCGGTCTATACGTAGGGGTGGACGGATGGAGAAAATGCTGGTGAAGGGGCATCAGTGTCGAAGTTTACGGTCTGCGACGCAGCAAACAGCTCGAAACCCGCTCTTTGAGCACAGCGTATACCCATGTGATACTAAAAACATTGGTGGGAAGGGCCTTTACATGCCTATCGATCGCGGAACGGACCGTTTACAAACAAGTAAAAAAATGGGGCCTTTTCATTTGCCTCTAATACTTCCCATTGAACGGCCACTCTCTCTTTATATACGGTTCTGGGAATAACCAAAATGGCCATAATGATTCATCGCGAGCGCAATGGAGCTCATGCAGCTCACGCGTTGTGATCACCTAAATTGTCTCACTTATGTAAAAACACAATTGAAGCGACTTAAACTTAACACCAGCAATTTTACTTAAAGTGTGCCGACTTCTACGTTAGGGGAACTTAAAATGTTGACTTTACAAGACCCTCCCTCCGCCTGTGGCGTTTCGCATTTCCCTCTAGGGACATTTTTGGGTACAAAATCCCGAAGAGGTTTCAACTCACAAGAGACATGTCATATATATGACATGTCTCTTGACCAAAGGTCGGTATTTTAGGTCGCCCTCACTCACCCTCACCGTCACAGCCACACTCACCTAAACCCATCACTCATCCTCACCCTCACAGCTACACTCACCCTCAACCCCTCACTCACCCTCACCCTCACAGCTACACTCACCCTCAGCCCCTCACTCACCCTCACCCTCACAGTCACACTTACCTTCAGCCCTTCACTTACCCTCACTGAACCTCACGGCCCTAACGCCCCTCACGCACTCATGGGCATCACGCCACTCACCCCCTCACGCACTCATGGCCCTCGCGCCACTCACCGCCCTCACGCCCCTCACGCACTCATGGCCCTCACGTCACTCACCGCCCTCACGCCACTCACCGCCCTCACGCACTCATACCCTCACGCCCCTCACGCACCCTAGGCCCTCACACCCTTCACGCACTCACCGCCCTCACGGCCCTCACGCACTCATGGCCCCCACGCCACTTAGGCCCTCTTCAGACGGAGCAATTTCGCCCAGAAACTTAACCTCACAACACCAGCAACACGGGCCGCCCGCGTTCACACGCAGCAACCAACTGTTGCAATTTGACATCATCATCATGCAATTTTATTTTTCCTGCACTATTTAGACAAACTGCGCGCTATAATCGTGTTTTTATGCATTTAAATCACGTTGAGAATACTAATGCATCTTTCTGAAATAGTTTATTTTCAAAAAACGATCAATTTCAAACCACAACCAAGTATTTTGTTGTCATCATCACCGGCACGAGGTACCACGTGAAAATATCGCGTCCCTGATTGGATGCAGCCGCTTCAAACGTCTTCGAATTGCTCCGAGTTGCTCGCTTGTTTCGAGCCGGACACGATCGCAGCAATTCGTGTCGATCTAAGAAAAGCAAGGGAACAACCCGCTGTTGTTCCCCTTCAGACGGAGCAAGTTGCTCCGTCTGAAGGGTGCCTCACACACTCACCGCCCTCACACCTCTCACGCACTTGCCGCCCTCACGTCCCTCACGCACTCATACCCCTCACGTCCCTCACGCCACTCACACACTCACCGCCCTCACGCTCCTCACACCCCTCACGCACTCACCGCCCTCACGCCACTCACCGCCCTCACGTCCCTCATGCACTCATGGCCCTCACACCCCTCACGCACTCACCGCCCTCACGACCCTTACGCACTCACGGTCCTCACGGCCCTCACTCACCCTCACACTCATGAATTTCCCTGGTTCGGAAACTCACTCACCGTCACCTCACCTGTGAAGATGAGGGTGAGTGAAGGCCCCCATGAGTGAGGTTTGCCGAGGTATGCTCTCGACAGCTTTGGTACGACCAATCGGACTACTGCAGGGACATATCTATGCGACAGGCCTCCTAGAGGGAGCTAACTGGCGCAGCCTTGCTCACAGAAGAGATGTGGCTTCCATCCACCACCTCTGCATGCAACCTGATGGGAACCTCAATGAACCCTCAGACGGTCCTCGCTCCAACGCCCGCACCGGAAAGATGCAACCTCTCTTGGCACGTACGCTACGCCACCTTGAGTCCTGTTTGATGCGCGCAGCCAGGAATTGGTGCTCTCTGCCCCCTGAGCTGACTGTAGACATTCCCGTTGACCCCGAGGAAATTAGGGCTCTCCGCCGGCAGGCCTCAAGCGTGTCCCCATAGACCTCTACGCTCGCTATCCCCCCCTCCCCTTTCCCCCCTCTCTGTTTTTATTCACCTTCAGGGATTTTCACACCATTACGTCGTTGCCATCTGCACAAATTTATGACTTTGTTCAACATTGTATTGTGCGGCGTTTTATTCCTGAGCCGGAATAAATACTATTATTATTATATCATACAAGCAAGAAACACGCTCCAGACACAAACCGTCTTTTGTACGAGTATGACCGCAGCTTAACTTTTTTTCGCTCTTCAAACGTACGCACACAACACGACTTTAGTCGCAACTTTCACGGCCTATCTAAAGGGGGCGCGCTAGTTTCTATCAATATGGCCGTCCTTTGGATGGTCGCCGTGGAAGAGGAGCATGCACAGGAGGAACTGGGTCTGCGACCCGTAAGAAATTTTCAATTTCGTGACATGCGAGCATCATAAGAACCTTACCTCGTATACTCCACAAGGTGGGTGTAAGGAAAGCATCTTCGTTATGAATCCGATTATTCAGAGGAGTTATATATATAGGTAGCGCGATTCTAACATCGCGGTACCACCCAGTGGCGTCACTAGGGTCAGCGGCACCCGGGGGCGGTGGCACGTGGTGACACCCCCCCCCCCCCCCTCCCGCACCCCCCTTGTGACGCCACTGGTACCACCATCGCTGAAAGTTGCCAATCTATAGACTGTTCCAAACGATCGCCTTCCAGGACGCCGTCTTTGTTAGGCGTTATGAGCATATCCTCAGCTGTCTTTTCCGAAATATCAGACATGCGTTCGCAGCCCTGTGACTCGGCATTTTTCAACCCCAGATGATAAACGCCGACAACCAATAAAACACGTTCTTACTCGTGTTTTGTTTCGTTTTTCACAACGAGCGCCGTGACGGTGCACTTTTTGGCGCTGCTTGAATGGCTGCGTCGGATCGCATCGTCGGCTGCGTCCGGACTTGAGGGGAAACGAAGTGAGATATGCCGCGGTGATAATTAGGTAGAACTTCAGCACGATCGGAATCGCAAAAAGGGGGTCACATGGAGGAGACACTTCGAGAAACACCGCTGCATATATATATGGAGCCGCGAATGGGGGCCCTTTCCGTTTCGGGACAGAGTCTAATCGTGGCTCTGGTGTATACGGCTCACTCGGCGACGATTACTGCCCGAGAACGAGCCGCCGGCAAAGTCACGCTCGTCTCGCTCGACCGCGGACAACGCCGTATGCCTTCAGAAGAACGCCTTAATTCGCATTCGGCCACACGGGCGCATCACCGCAGACGGAACCCCCGTTCTCTCCCGTAGAGGCTCTTCTAACGACGCCGCGTCCATTCCAGAGGATAGAACGAACGATCGTTCCCCTTGAGAACTTTTTTTTGTGTGTGTTTTCTTTTGTTTTAACCTTTTTTTTTTTTTACTCGAATCAAGCCTCTCCGTAACTCTATGCGGAGCGCAAATTTGCAGTGACTGTGGTGACGTCAGATCGCCAAGCTCTGATTGGCTCTGATTGAAGGATAGTGGGTAGACCTCAAGGCAGCTTGCTTTGAGGTCTACCCAGGACAGTCAGAGCCAATCAGAGCCCTTCGTTCTGACGTCACCAGAGCCTCTGCAAAAAGAAGCAGACGAACTTGCGTTCCGCATACTCTCCAAAGCCGCAGTGCTCATATATCTTACAAAAGACACAGTATTCTCTGCAGGCATGATGACAGAATTATCTCGAACTTCCAAGCGTGTCCGAAAATGCACGTAGAAGGCTGAGGAGCGAACTAAAGCATTCTGTTTTAGCCCCTAGGTGCCGTCTGACCGCGGTTTAATTATTCTGGAGCGTCTACATTCCCGCAAAGCACTCGGAAGAGCCAATCACCGCAATCTTCGGAGGGAATCTCGGCCAATAACGAAGCAAAAAATACGTCTAAACGTAAAGAAAAAAAAACAAACATATGTTTTCATTGTGGCAGGCACATTTCACCATGCTCACAATTGCTCAGTCAGACTGGGTTCCTATACGCCTCGCAAGTGGGCTCATTTTCGTCTTCTGCGCAGGAGAAAAGAAGTTGCGGTGACGTCAGAACGCCGAGCGCTGATTGGCTGATCGCGACCCCTATCTCAGCGTCGTCTGCTCCTTTGCAACGTCGTCTGCGGCTGTCTTACCTTTCCTGCGACTTTCGGAGCGAACTCGACTTCGCCTTTAAGAGACGGCAGCCGAAATAACTCGAGCGGTACGTTGTCTTTGTCTAACAACTAGCAGACGCGCATCAAGGAGGGAAGTCAAAGGACACACTGACGAGGTGTCCCCGGGCCAGTGTTGCCATCTTTTTTTGTGCGCCCGCCGCTAAATTGAGACGAATAAGTCACTAAACAGTCGCTAGATTCACCTGGAAGTCGCTAAAATATTCGCTGAATTCCAAGAGCTTTTTAAACCCTTTTAAAGTAAGTGAATCTCAAATAATCATATCTCAGGTATTTTAAGAAGTTAAACTTACAGTGAAAAACAACTAGCACAGTTTTTGTTTATAATGTTTTATTTGGAAAACGAATAGGCGGTAACTACGAAAGTCTCTTTTTGCTTGTCGTTCAAGACTGATTTTCATCTGATGATTGCAACTTTTTTCTAGAGCCGCACTTAGACATGTCAAGGCTATACCCCTGTTTACCAGTTTAAAGTGAGCACTTTCAAACAAAACTATCTTTTCTTGGTGCGCGGACAAAACTGCCAACAGACACATTCTTCAAGAAAAAAAAGGATGACAATGTCTAAGAACTGCATGCAGTTATTCAGAGGCAATTCCCAGGTAAAATTAAGTCCACCTCACACCTCCCTAAACAGTTCGACAATTCTCTCAAAGTTTGGCGGACAGCACGTGGGTACGTGAGCGCGGGAGAGATGGTCTGCAGTGTTGACAGTGTTGACATTTTTTAATTGCGCCGCAAAATTGAGCATATACCCAAAGCAAACTCGGCTAGAGAAGCAAAAGGGTTTAACCCGCGAGCATCTCTAAAATTGTTCAAAATAATAAGAATACGGTTGAACACCAAAGTCACTAAAAAACGTCGCTAGCCGCTAAATTAAAAATATACGTCGCTAAATGTATAGAAAATCGCTAAAACTAGCGACAAAATCGCTAAAATGGCAACACTGCCCGGGGCGCCGAGGTTTGTTTGCTAAGAACCGAGAGTGAGCGTGTTAGTGTCCGCAAGTTCCCTCCCAAATACTTTTTTCCCTCCATTCCTGTGCGGCGAGACCCCTCACTCTTTAACGGCGTCATCGGGTTGGCGCAGTTAACGTCGTGTGCTTTACGTCTGCTAGTCAAAGCGATGGCTGCTTTACCTTTCCTGCGTCTGTCGGAGATTCACCGCTTTTTCACCGGCGAGAGTCACTGTTGCCTCGGGAAACAAGGAGATAACAAGAAGAAAAAATTGACCTCTTAATCTAAAATTGAGGTCAGCGATCAAAGTATAATACGGGAAGGGTTCACAAGGGTCGCGCGGGCATATTCTATTCAGCACGCCAGCCGGTCGTGGGCAGACGGTCGCCGAGACCCGGAGTGCCTGCTAGGCTTAACTGCCCAGCTCGTTTGGTTGCGTTCGGTGGAATCGTGGCCGTTGGAGCTTTTCCCGGGTGTTTGCGGATCCAGCGTTCTTGTTCGTCGTGGTCTGTTTCAAGTACTTTTTAGTTTTTTCTTGCTGCTTGAAGTCGGGACGCGTCAGAATCGCGCGTAGAAAAATAAACGTCCGTCGGTCGTCGCGACCGCGACGCTGTCGGCCATGCTGATTTGATCGTAAGAAGTGCGTAAGACAGCTTCGGAGCTGCCGTAGGATTTCGTCGTGACCTGCGCAAAACTTACGAAAATTTCGTTTCGTGAATACGAATTTGTTCTTAAGTTTTGTCTTAACGCACATTTTTGGCGTAAGATCGTTTCGTGAATCTAGCCTCTGCACTTCCGAAAGTCGCAAGAAAGGTAAGACAGCCGCAGACGACGTTGCGAGCGGACGACGTATCAAAGGAGCAGACGACGCTCAGATAGGGGGTCGCGATCAGCCAATCAGGGCTCGGCGTTCTGACGTCAGCGCTACCCCCTGTGCAAGAAGCAGACGAACTTGCCCTCCGCATAGGTCTCAACAAATTTCCAGCCTCGGCATTCCCCGATCTCCCTGTGTAGATTGGGGCGATATCGTATAGACCCTTTTCAAAACCCCGTCAAGCAACATTGGCGGTCGCCATTTTTTCTTGGGCACGACACGTGTGACTGGATCCGAGTCCTTGCCGAACGCTGTTCCATCCCTCGTGTCCAATAGACCACACGCAAAAAGAAAGAAAACACGCCGTCTGTAGTGTATACCACGACCTACTCTATACAGTCTTTAGTATAATATAGAGTTGGTCGTGGTGTATACTCATGATCAATCCACCTGTTTGCGGGCCGCCGGTTTGAGAGTCCGCGACGCACACGTTGCCAGACTAGACTCGTCAGGTATAGGAAAACAGTATCACCATGTTGCTTCGCGTGAACGGCGTACCGAGACTGCCGATGTGCCTATAGACGATGCCAACACACTGTCTGGCCTTTGGGTGCCGGAATTGGCACCGGCCAGGGCAGGGGAAGAGCTTTTTTCGGTTCCCTTCGGCGACACACCAGCCCGATCGAATAGAGCGGCGCGGACCTGTGCGGTGAAAAGGGTTCACCGATCAGGGGGGACGCGACGATAGGCTTGGGAGCCAAGACAGCATGGCCCGTCTATGCGGGGCTCACTTCGCCGCAGGTAAGTCGAGTGAACAGCACCTAAATCCAAAGACTAGAAAATTGCGTGATCGTAACATAGTTGCTGTTTTGAACAGGAAAACCATCACGGGACAAGAATTTGTGCCGACTCCGTTCGCGCACGTAAATAAACAGACATCTCTCACTCGATGTTACCGCAACGAGTCCGTCTTCTGGGTGCAGGCACCACCACACTTCGTCGTGCGACAAGCGCACGGGCTCCGAAGGCTTCTGAACCCGCCCGTCGGGTTGAAGGGCGAATGGAATGTCCCAGTCGTCGGTCATCGTCCGCGTCACCGAAAAGCGGAGCCGCGACACTGAGCACCGACGCACAGGCGAACCTATAGAGAAAAGTGGAGAAATCAAGCCTAATGGCGTTCGTGGCTCGAACCAGACTTTTAGCTACTATTCTACATCATTGCCACTAGGTGGTGTTCCGCTGAAAGGGGTGGAATATTGAAATTACAGTGAAAACGCAGGCGAGCTGGTGACCAGTCATAATTAAGAATTAAAAACCTCGAGACAATTGGAAACAAAATGGCCACACATACCGGCGTTTATTATCAAATTTGCGCCATAATGAAGGGTTCCTGTACCGATAGTTTCGCCCGAAAGACGATGGTTCTCACAATTGCTCCCCGAAACAATCTCCTTCCAGTTTTGACCTTTTTTTTTTTTATCTTTGTTTCTTTTACACGAGTTCTTTGACCTTGCGCCTCATAACTATCGCTCGAAACTTCCGCAGAAAAAGAGAAAGAAGATTATGCGGTTTTAAAATATATATATTTTAATTCATTTTTTTTAAACGCCAACGTGCTGTCTCTACATTTTACATTAAAAAAAAAAAAAAGATAAATGGTCGTCAATCTAGAGACTATATATATGCCTCGTTTTACATTAGAATAGACCGCGCAGTGGACGCTGCGAGCCCATCCCAGCCAATCCAGTTCTACGAAATGTGTCACGTGAGCAGTCGCGCGTCGCTGCACCGAAGCTCACGTGACAGTCGCACGGCACGGGATTGGCTCTGATGAGTCGCAACGACCTCTGCGGTCCATTGCGAGGTGAAACGAAGTATATAGAAGACGACACTCACAAAACGAACTTGCAGACGTATAAGACACCGAAAATGGCAGACGGCACGTTTCTGTCTCGTTTCAGAGCGCGCACGACGGTCTCCGGTGTGGATCGAGTTGAGCCCCTGACGCCAGTTCCGTTTCGAAAACGCCCGCGGCACCTTGTATAAAGAAGAAAGAAATCCATGACTCTGAAGGATTCAATTCGCACACTATACGGTTTCTTTACGTTCAGTTACGTTGTGCGAAAGCTTACGTCGACGGTCACCGAGACATGTGTGCTTCGAATGAAGCATGGCAACCGATTCGAGGAGTAGACTATACATTGTTTCACCTTGTATACGATGGACCGGAGCCAATTGACAGCTCAGCTCCAAAAAAGAAAAAAAAAAAAAATGGCGAGCGACTGCCCCCAGCTGCAGTCTTCGGTACACGCAAAACGCACGACCAGAGCAGCACTCCCTTCGAAAACTTTCATTTCCCCTTTACCTTTCACGCTCACTTCTTTTTTTTTTTTTTTTTCTCGTAACGGTCGAGACCGGGAAACGAGGTTGCAACGAGGTATCAAGCCAAACAACCGAACCAAACGAGCCAATAAAGTGTGGGCGCAACGCAAGAATCCATTGCATGCTGCCTGGCGTGGCACCTGTAAACACAGATTATACAAGACTTTATCTCCGACTGAAAAAAAAAAAAAAAAAACACAGGTGAAGAATAAATTCCACTCCGTGAGATCAATAATAAGTGCGCGAAGAGATAAACCCACTAAAAATGTTTCGGAAGACGGACGCAGACAGAGGAAAGGTTGTTCGCGAGCCTGCTGTGGTTCGAATGCGACGGGGTTCGATTTTTTTTTCCGAACTTTTTACGCGAATTTTGACATAGTTCGACTCAAGTTCGACTACTTTTGTGAGCATGCGGAAAAATAGTAAAAATAGAATAAGAAAACAATCGAAAAGCAGACTCTACTTGGCGAAAAAAAAAAGAGCAATATTGGCTGGGTATATTGCTTCATCATTGCCGGATAGATCAACACTCTTCTCATACACAGCACACCTTGACAAATGCCAGCTTTCTTAGCCCACAAAGAAGCTTGTATCATACATAAATACTCATTAACATACTCTTTCAACCACAAAGTTCGTCACGACTCGTCGTAAAATCAATCTTAAATTTTTAAAAAAATTGTATAGTCTGCATTTGTAGATGGCCCGTGCCGCTTAAAATTTAAACGTTTAAACATCTATAGTCCGAGGACTAGAGTCTGCAAAATACGGTGCTCTATAACATCTTTCTCGAATATATTTGTCTAAAAAATATGAGGTGTTCCATAAAAACAAAAATTCAGGTAGCCGACCAACAGACCGGTTAATTATCAAAAGATACAAACTATACAGTACAGGTGATAAAAAAAAAAAAAAAAAGTAATTGCGCTAAAAATATCTAAAGTTCGCCGAACCAGTCGAAACTCAGATTCGTCAAAAGTTCGCGACATCCCTAATGCATACCCTCTCCCTCGAAGCACGACTTTCCGGGCGAATAAATACGGAACCCACGATTAATCTCGAATTTGTAACGTTCAAGATAACCCAACTTTTTTCTTCTCTTTTCTTTTTTTCTTTCTTTCTTTCTTTGGTGGGAGGGTTAGCCGTTCCGTTGCCTCGCTAGGTCGAAAAGATTACATTTTACCAACTTGTTTTTTGTTTTTTTTTCCGTTTTTGTCATATCAACGGAATAGCGGAGAGCGTGTAGCTTTTTTGTCCCCCGCCCCGCGGGCTCGGAGATAAGACTCGCCCAAGTCAACCCGTCGTGCCTGTATGACGGTCACCGGGTCGGAATACGATAGCACCATTTTGGTGGGCGGCAAGCTTGGGCAACGGACTGCGTCGGACCGGGCAGCCCTGCGCTGTCCTTCGTTACACCGTAACTAGGCAAAGAGCGAACGGAATACGGCCGCCTCGACTTAATCAGAGCGACAGAGGTAAAACACGTGATAGCCCTAACCAAAGGTCGCCGTACCAAAGATACAGGGGCGAGAGCGTTTAACCCAAGCAGTTGAGGAGGAAAAGGAGGAATAGCCAAGCCCTCTTTTGTGCGTTCAAGGCTGCATCACAGCTGTGTGAACCAACCAAACTTCAGACGTCGCTTTTGTAGATCTAGGAGATTAGGATGATAATGCAATTAATACAAAGGTGAAAGCGAGCTGGACAATGACGATATAATTCCCCAGACAAAGGGACAAAAAAAAAAAAATCTCCAAACACAGTGAGGTGATTGGTACGCGACCGAAAAAATCCGCGTGTCCTGGTATCGAACCAGGGACCTCTCCATTTCTAGTGGAGCGCTCTACCAACGGTGCGCGCCTCGAAGTCCGCGAGCGAGCCTAGCTCATGTACGAATCGAGAATTCCCTCGCCCGACACGGGCCTTTGCAGGAAAGCTCCTACTCTCCCTCTGACCAGGACCGACCAATAATTTTAAAACCGAACGAAATAACACGGTACACGCCTGTCCAATAATCGACCGACAGTGAATATAGCACCCCGTCAGGTTCTCCAACTGCCAGAACCAAATTCCTCGTTGAATCGGCCCGTGCATTGCTTACCACCTCGTGTTGCGTATGGCCCATGGCGGGGTTCAACGCTGTTATGAATGCCCCATTTTCCGGAATGTCTGCACCTGGTCGGTTGTTTTCGTCGAACGCCTGTCACGGGTTAAGGTCGTCTGACTCAGCGAGCCTGGCGCCATCGTCGCTTCCGAAGCACGCTTGCCCAGCGAACGCACCAGACGGGCGCCGTGATATAGCATCCGAACAGCGAAAGCAACGGCTAAGATTTCACGACCGAAACACCAAGGCACGATCCGAGGCGATGAGATCACCCGGACGCCTTCATTCAACGCGTAGACACGGAGGGTCGAATGTCGGCACGTCACGCGTCTGGGCCCCGGACAATGTTTTGACCCGCTGCGTGAATTCCAACGAACCGGTGTTTTGGTGAGACTCTCGGCACCATCTAGACCGGCAGTAAAGTGTTTACGGCGGCTGGGTGTACGTGGGAATGGAATGTGGGCGGTGTTTGAACGGGACACTTTTCTGGGGTTGGCCGACAATCCGCCGATGTGGGGTCCCTACCTAGGGACCTAGGGAGAACGAACAACATAAAAAGAGTGAACATCGACAAGCAAAGTTCTTCGCTGTCCTTGAACCAACTGTACATCATGTAAATAAACAGTGTACTTTTCGACAGAGATCGCGGCTTATCGTCGTTCCCGCTGAGCTCTCTAGCCCGGTGCCTGGCTCCAGTCGCCCCACCACCACCATGGACACCGCTCGGTACCAACACTGGCTGGCGCCTGAGCGCAGACTGCACGGACATAGCCTCCTCTACACTGACAAAGCCTGGCATATCGCCACGAGAAGCGGCCGCCGAAATTGAAAAGGGAGAGCGGCAGACAACGGATGAGAGGAGAGCCACGTGACGGGCGTCCCGCTGCGGCGAGACGCCGAAACACACTTCTCCCGAGCGAACAAGTGTGTTTCGGGTCCTCGCCGCTGCAAAAGCTGTGCGCTGACGTCCAGGTTCCCCAAAAAATGGCTCTTTGATGCTCTGTGATCCTCGCGCTCCAAATCTTGGACCGGGCACTCTATGGCTCGGTCGTCGAACTGCCACGCTTTGTGAGTATAGAGGAGGCTATGACCCATCAAAACAGTGCACGCGCGCTCTTCTCTTCTTCTGAAATGGCTGTCCGAGAGTATAGTGCGGTAAATGTGGTGCCGTTTAACAGTAGTTAAAGGTGAGTTAACTGCTGTTAAGTGTGCCCGCGTAGCAGGGGTATAGCAAGGGTATTACTATAGCGTCGGAAAACTACTAAGTCAGCCAGTTTCAGAAAGACTCGTAACACTTGTACAGACGTTTTCTCAATCCTGTCGTTCTCAGTCACGTGGGTTCCGTCTCTGGTATGCACGACAAAAAAAAAAAAAATCGCTGAGCTGCCTTTGTGAGTTGCGGTGATTGGCTCTCCGAGTATTGTGTGGGAAAGTAGACGCACGGGATTTTTGTTTTTTTTTAGAGTGTACGCTATTGGCTCCAAATTGCTTATCTTTTTATGTCCTGCCATCGTTTACCAAGATGGCGAATTAAATGCGCCTCCATTGCGCCGAAAGTTACCCTCACTTTCTCGATACTGGTGCTAATAGCTCTGATACTGGTGCTAATAGCTGGTAGGGTATCTTCGAATATTTCGATTATTGCTTCGAATAAGACCCTGTATTGATTTTATGCCCATATCGAACATTGACAGTCTCCGGAGGTTCCCCAAACATTTCAGATTACTCGTAGTCACGAGGGCCGCGGTTAGTCAGTCCCGTTAAGTGCGCTTCTCACCTCGCACAGATGCGTGGTGGAGAAGCGACGCACAAAGAATAGGACATCGCGATCCCGCCCGCGTATCCTGCTTCGCCGCAGAGTAGCCGCGTCTTTCGGGAAAAAGTAGTCTCCCAGGGCGGGATAATGCATGCGAACATGTCGGCTGCAACAAAAAAAAAAAAAAAGAAGAATAAATCGCTGAATGCTGATGTTACTCCTCCATCTTACGGTAAATTTTCAAATTTTTATTTATTTATTTTACCCTAAGGTCGTGAGCACTACAGAGGGGAAAGTGGTTGCATGAATTACCTAAAGAAACACAGACACACACACACACACAGGAGAATACAATGAGAGTGTATTGAAAAAAACAGAAAAAAATCCGAGGCATTAAGAAAAGAAAAATGTCATAATTTATTATAGTGACTACGGGCGCAGCAAGGTGGTTCCAGTCGCGGGATGTAGATGGTACGAAAGAATTGTGAAAGACGTTTGTGCGAGCATATGGGAGGCCAATTTTGTGTTGATGGTCGAGTCTAGGTGAAACATAAAGGGGACGTATGATCAGCTTATTAAGCAACGTGTCGTTAGTGAAATAAACTTTATGAAGACGGGCTTGTTAAGTAACGAAGGATTTTGTTAGAAATAAGTAAAGTTTGTTTTAGAAAAGTCTATCTTTCTACAGTTGCGTCGGCATCGTTTTATTTTTTTTAGCTTTCTTTGTGAGTGTCGGCGTTTTGGAGGGAGCATTTGCGGGGGCAGAGCGGCCGGGAGTGGGGAGCGGCTTCCCCGCGGTCGTTAAGAAACGTCTCAGGTTTCGGTAGTCCGCTCGGACAGATCCCTTCTTGCAGCTGGTTGTGGCTTTTAGCCGAATGTGCCTGTATATAGAGGGTTTCGCCGCCTAGTGTAAAATTGTCGCTTTTTGCCCGATGCAATAACTTAGCGGTTGGCGCCAGTCAGACTGGAAAAATTGCAGAGAACAACTCTACAAGGAATTTAGGTTTGACGGTTACAGCGACAGGATGACAGCTCGCCGACCATTGGACGGCAGTGTACCACGTGGGAGTGGTGAAATTTGAAGTGATTGGTCCATCTCTGGAGGGAAAGGAGGCATCTACGAGGCTAGAAAAGGGCTGCCGAGAGGGTTCTCGGGAATTCGGCTCTTGAGACTGGGGACTAAAGTATGGGGTTTTAATTTTGGAAGTTTTGGTATTACCGTTGACTTGTCGTTTTGTTTTGAAAATAAACGTGGCCACACTGGCCACCGTAAACCTACCGACGTCGTAATGTGTCCAGCGGGATCGAACAACTTTTAGTTTTTTTTTCTTATTCGACTTCCCGGGGGGCTACCATCGGGCGAACACCATCACCGGTCGTCACCATCTTGACCGGGCCCCTTCCCCCTCGGAAAGTTGACTGGGCTATTCTTCTGCGGGTTGATAATTGAGGGAGAGAAAGATTTGATTTGATAGTGCTTAAGCTGGATGTTGGTAATTAGAAAATATAAATCTAACGAATCGATTTTGGACAGCTTCGATCAAATGAGTTAGTATATACACTGACCAGGGTCCCAAAAAGAAGGCGCATATTCAAGTATTGATCGTACGAGGGTTTTATAAAGACTAGGGTGCTGAAGAAAAATTTATTTTAAGAAAACCTAGCAGGCAATCAGCGTTGTTAATAATGTAGTGAGGTCTTCCATGATATATTAGATGTAATATGAACTCTTAAATACTTATAAGCCACCACTCATTCGAGAATGGTTATTATAATGGGGCTGAGACGATGCCCAACAGAACGCTCTCATAACTTTACATTTACTACAGTTGAGTACCATGATCCATGAGTCACGCCAGTTAGAAACAAAATTAATATCGTTTTGTAGTAGGTCAAATTCAGTCACTAGTAATTTCTCGATAAATAACGCAGTCGTCACCAAATAAAGACGTTTCTGAGGATACATGCGAGGATAAATTGTAAATGTATATGAGGAATAATAACGGACCGAGCACAGAGCCTTGGGGAACGCCTGGTGTTACTGATACCATAGAAGAGCTAGCGTTATTAACGTTAACAAATTGTTTGCGGTTAGTTAACAATGAATGTATCCACGTGAGTACCGCCTGGTCAGAGTTTAGTTTACTAAGCTTGGACAAAAGTAAGGCATGAGGCACTTTATCAAAGGCTTTCCAGAAATCTAAAAATGCGCGATCTACTTCGGAGAGAGCGTTTACGATATATAGTCATGCGTGAATGACACAAGTTGTGTTTCGCATGAGAATGTCTTTCGAAAGCCCTATTGAAAGGAACAAAAAACTTATTTGATTCTAGAAAATTTACTATATCAGGTAGGTGACATGTGGCAGCCAAACGAAAGAGTAGTGTCAAAGTGAACTCCAAGATCACGAAGCGATGGAACTTTTAAAATACATTTGTCATCAAGTGAGTACGAATACTGCACAATTGAACGTTTTTTACTGAAAGACAAGATACAGCGCGCGCTGCAGCAGGGTGAAGTCGCGTTCAATTCAGCGTTGCATTAGAGATGTTCCTATGGGGAGTATTCACTGGCGGCCATATCTGTGTGCGAGAATTCTGAGCGCGTGCTGATGGCGGGCTTCCACGGTTCTTTTGCAACGTGCATTCCGCACCATCGAGAGTGCCGGTCTTGGCAGCCTTTTGATGTGAGCTCGTTCTGAGCATGCGCTCTAAACAACACCCACAAATATGGCGTCCAGTGAATACTTCCTATAGCGCACATTTAATGCTGCGATATGCGAACCAGCCCTTAATTATGATCAAAAAGCAGTTTGGTGTTTGAGCTAGGGAATAAAACTGACCGCAATGCACTGTATACTATATTAACGAGGGGTTGCACATGCGTTGGAGGGCAAAGAGGCATCACGTATTTTAGTTGGGCGAGCGAACTCCCGACATTGCGTTTGCAGCGGAATAAATGAAAACAGTAGGCCTCGTGTACTCCAAAAGTGTTTTTCGCTGTTCCAAAATAAACGTACGGCTCTTCCAGAACAACCTAAACCAACCAGATCATTGTCACCGAGAAATTTGGTCATGCAAGGGTGTAAGATGGAAGAAACTCCAAACCATATACTGTCCCCATAAGGACACGCAAAAAGGTCAAACTCAGTGGTAGTTTTACAAAGTGATCGCTCGCCGCTCCGTTATAATGCCCGAATCTCCCTATAGACGATTGCAAGCTGGGCGACTGGCCGCCGCCATGTCTCTGCTCGAGCAGGCACGCCCGTGCGATTACGAGCTTGCCAAAGCTACGTTCACCCGCGCGTTGCACGCATGGGGCACCACTTGTGGCGCCATGCTTGCAATTGTCTATAGAGCGACAAACAGAAACAACCGACACCGACAAGTCTCATCCTTCACGTGCAGCACACAAGCGAAGGTATCTTTGGCAGGGTCTCCCACACTCGTGCTTGCTTCACGAGTACTGAGAACTGCAAGCCTGCCAAAGGTATATTACAAGAGCGAGCATACTACACGTGCTTGAGCTTTGTCGGTTGCTTCTGCTTGTCGCTCTAGTGGGACTCGGTCATTATATTACGCGGCATGGCTCCGTGCCGACAACAGCACCACAGGAGCGGCGTGACGTAAGGACCACGTGTTGATGCACCGCTGTGGCGTGGCGCAGCGCGATAAATAAGCGCTCATGAGAACAACACCATTTTGCAAAAGAAGACGACAGAGAAGCCACTCGAGTGCATTCCGATCTGAGCGAGTTCCAACAAAGCGAGCGGCGGAAATAGTCCGTTATAAAAATATCAACGGGTCCCATACGTAGTGTTTTTGTGGTCTAGTGTCCCCGAATTAAGACCGAACACCGCTCCAACTATCTCGCAAACGACGGACCGCCAAAGACGTTTCCAACAGAAGACTGAGGCCGGCGACAATTAATGGATGCAGGCAGCATCTTGGAGGAGAGATGATCTCAGCTAGATCTGATCTCGTTTAGTGTCGCAACTCTTTTCCAGGCAACAGCAGCAGGATCACATGGTGGTGCCTAGTCTCCCTGCAAGAGGCCAACGCCAAGTACAGTGAGCAACGGAAGTGGGAGAGAGATAGCACACTAAGCTTCTAATTTAGTCGACTGTTAGCTCTTGGCTCCTTTACCCACAAATAACCACTGAGCGCCAAGCGGAACGGCGTTGCCCCGCTGTGAGGGAAAAGGGATCAAATAACGATGTTTTTTCCAACGAAAAGAAGAAAAAAAAGGCCGTGCTAGAAAAGGCCGTGCTAGAGCCGTGCCCTAACTTTGTGTTTTTTCTCGGACGAACTTGACACTTTTTTTTCTTGTACGGACAGAGCGTCAATAAAGCAAACAACGCGAACGACAACAAGCTTGACTGTCACACCTTATATAAACAGTCTGCACCAAAGAAACAAAAAAGAAAGGCACACACACACAAAAAAAAGAAAAAAAGAAGAAGAGCTGCGTATATCACGCGTGCGGAATACACGACCGAACAAGTGCACACTCTGGAGGAGACGAAAACACCCCGCGCGCGCATGGACATCACAAACATACACACACACGCCGACGAAATCTCAATGCCACACGCCGCGCATCAAAGCCGGTGATCAAAACAGACCTATCTGGGTTACCTCATTCCACAGGAGGCGAGGGCAAAGGGGGCCGCCGCCGCCGCCGCCATTTTGCTACACCCTTTCTCTTCCCTTCCCGCCAACAACGCCCCTCCCCCTCGGCGGGCCTCGTCGTCGTTGTTGCCGCGAAGTCCGCGCCGGGCTTTCCCTAGGTTCCTCCCTAGACACCCGCCACCCAAACAGAGCTTCTCTAGGTTCCCTAGGCCTCGAACCACGTGACAGCCGGGTTCAACCTCCTCTGAAAGGAGGCGACGGCCGCCGCGGACTGGGAAAGAGAGGCACCCGGAGAGGGAGAAAGAAAAAAAGAGACTTGTCTGAATGAGGGAAAGAGGCAGAGAAGGAGAGAAGGAAGGGAAGGGGAAAGGACCTTGTTTACGTTCAGCTCGAAACTCGTGACGGTGCGTGCCACTTTTGTTTTCTTCTTTTGGGGGACGGCCGCTCGCTCTTTTTGCGGCCTTTTTCATCTCGAGTCGGCGGCGGCGTCCCGTTTCTTTCCATCTCTTTCGTTTTCTTCCTTCATTCCCGTTTCCCTCTCTTCTTTTATTCCGTGCTGTTTGGTGTGTGTAGCAGCAAGTTGCAGGCCGCCCTAGCGCGCTCCCACGCTCGAAGAGCAGGTACGATGAGGCGACGATTTTTGTTGTTTACGCGCACTCGCTGTCGCCGCCGCATTCTCCCGTATTCCCAAGCAACGCAAAAAAAAAAAAAAAAAAAAAGGATACAAAACTGAACGAACGAGAACGTACCATCTGAGTCATACTATATGTCATACACATTTATCTAAAAAAAATAAAAAGACAAAATGGAAGAACGCAAAGCTTCTTTCCACGGCTCCCACGTCCCGTTTTCTTTTCCCACCCACCCAGTTCGGTTCCCTATTCAGCTCTTCCTTTCGCACGAGGAGGGCGGGTAGGGAGAAAGGAAAGAAAGAGAACGTAGGTAAAGCAACCACGTTGTTTACCGGCAGTCAGCATCCCCCCCCTCCTCACACACACACACACGCACACTTTTTTTTCTCTCTCTCTCCCGGAAGGAAAAGAGATTCTTTAGACCGCCACTCTTCTTCCTGTCGTGGCATCATTCGTTCGTTCTCCTTTTTTTAAGAAGGAAAAAAAAAATGCAACCAAGACCAGCAAGCGTAATGGCAGGGACCCCACCTGGGAATGGTGTGAGCTCACTGCTTATCCCTCTTTTTCATTCAGGATTCCCAAGAAAAATATACTTCCTCCACCCCGGGGAAAAAAATAAAACGAAACTCAAGAAAATGTTTGCTTCTTTTCTTTTCTTTTGTGTGTGAATGTCACGTGATGTTTTTTTTAGGGGGGGGGGGGGGGGGGCAGCGTCGCGCGGTGCCTGTACTCACGTGATACGCCCAGACGGCTAAGCCGTAGTCCCCTGCTCAGCACACATCGTACAAAAGGCGGTCTGCAAGCGCGGGTCACCGCAATGTCCCTGGTTCGAATGCCGCGTGGCCAAGTTTTCTTCGTGACCTCATTGCCACGCGGCATTCGAAGCACGGATCTCGCGGTGACTCTCGCCCTAATCTGTACACGAAGACTGTCTTCCGTATGACGTATAGAATCGATTCGCCCAACCAGGGGGCGCTTCGAAATTGCGATGGTAGCGCCACCGCAGTACAACACATGGTCGTGTCGCGCCGGTCGTGCTCGTAGCGTTGCATTGGCGTCGCAGGTATTTCGAGCGTACGGTGAAGATTTAGAGAAGGATAGAAAGCGTGCAAGAAATATTTCTCATGGTGAGTCAAGAAACGATAGAAAAGCTTCAATAACACGCATCTTCCACCGAGAAAGCGGTTGATTTCCCCGCCAACGAGTCGGGTCCGCCTCGCAAGTACGGCCGTGCCGGCCGTGCGGCGTCTACTAGATAACTTTACAGGTGAGCGGCACTTGTTTAAATTTTGCGCTGTAATAACATTGTGCCTTAAAGATTACTGATCACGATAAACCACTGCTCTCGTGAGTCCTGTTAGACGACGTCGGGATACTATTTTTCGGTCGCTGAACCACCGGCAGACTACGTTCTCGCACTAGAGGCTACGAGTGGGATAGCTTTTCGGGCTCGCCCACGTCGAAGAAATATTAACGTGTCGGGGATCGTGCGGGCCTTGTCTGATAATTCTGGGATGAGATAAGAGCCCCGCGTACAGTTGCGACTACAGGTCCTCGCTGGGCTGGAGTCGCGGACCGGTGCGAGCATTGTGCCGACGCTCGTAATTTTATTAGTATTGTTGAACACGCGTCCTCATCAGCCTGCCTCGGCAGTAGGGAACTAAAACGCCAGGGCACGACCTGAACAAAGGCCTCGTAGATTTCTTACGAGGTTTTTTTTTGTCCCACTTCACTGAGGCAGTAGTTTGCAGTTACTGGGGACCTGCTCCTGCTGATTAATGGTACTTTTTCTGCGAGTTTGAACAATAATGTGCCGCGAGATTCTGTCAGAAAGAGGGGCAAAACAGTTGAAAACGAAAAGAGGCTAGCCTAGACTAAATCTCCAGCATAAATGTCTGCTATGCATATGACTGCACATAATTTTAGTCAAATTTTCATGAAAATGTTCAGTTGGATGGATTTATAAAAAAAACTTCATTTCTCTTTCAGGTTCGAGTTGTCCAGTCCACATGCAAGATTTTCAAATATTGGGTGGGGGCTTGATTCATACTTTCCTGTGTGGGACATTTTAGGAGGAAAATGTTGTGTAGCAAAGAAAACACCAGTGACACATGATAGGTTGTCATTAGCAGAACAATTTTTATTTTCTGAAAAAATAATCCATGCCTGTCAGTGTTTCATTGCTGCTTCACTGAATAACGGTTCTTTCGTGGCATGTTGGCATGTTTTCAAGCGTTTCCAGGAATGTACCGTATTTTCCGGGCTATGCTTTTAAAAATGAAAATTTTAGGCTGTGCGGACTATGCGGGATTTTTGTTTTTCAATATCGTTGATTATGACGAGACGAATTTTGTGAATGAAAGGGTATGTTAATGATAATTTATGTATAATACCAGCTTCTTTTTACGCTAAGAAAGCAGACACTTCTCAAGGTGTGCTGTCTATGAGAGGATATTCGTGACAACTAAGCACCAGGTACAGACGATGCACTGTATGTGTACAATATAAGCAAAATCTATTTTTTACCCCAAATTTGCCCCTGTGGACTATAGTCTGGAAAATATGGTACAGCAGCATAATGCATCGCTTTCAGAAATGTTTTGTTGACAGTGAAAACGATTTTTATTGAGTTTTGTCACAACCACGAGTAGGTAAACACACAACCTTGTGACGGTGACATTGGCGCAGACTCGAAGTATGGCTGGCAGGGCACTTGCAGATGATGTACACATCTCGAGAAGCAAGGACTGTCCAAGAAATTGTAGGGCCGAGAACCCCGACTATTTCAGAGATCTTGCACGGCAGATCAGCTGTTCAAGATATTCCAGATCTCACGAAAGATGTCTCCCAGTTCGTGAGAAAGCAGTCGTCACCTAAGCTTATCCATCTTTAGCCAAGCTATATTGCATCTTGGGGTACAGACTAAACCAAAACGTGCAACTCGAAGACGAAAGAGACTACAGAAGTTGCCAATGAACTAACAATACTTTTAACTGGCTAAGAACCGGGCACACATAGAGAATGCAACATAGATGAGGAAAGGTCACCTGCATCTTCGAGCGAGGGAGTGAAAATTAATTTAAATTAACTAAGAATCTTTCACGAGCAATTACAGGGTTGGTAGGTTTCCTGCAATTAGACTTTATTAAACACCTCAGCTGGCATCTCGTCTAGTGACTTGTTGCAGGATGAGCCTCAGCGTTGTCCTTGCAGGTGTTCACGAAGTGCACGCTGCAGATCCTCGCTGACGTTGGCGGAATCAAAACTGAACCGCCCCCACTGAAAAATAAGTCAATAATATAAGATCTCTGGTGTGATCAGCAGAAAATCGACACTAAATAATAGAAACTTTTATTGTCCCTGGCAAGTAAAAACATAATCAGGCTTTCTTTTTAGTTTAAAAAGGAAGGGGGGGAGGGGGCTGGCTGGTTGAGGCTGTTTGGAAGTGCATTCCTTGTGTGTGTTGTTTGGGAGGGGGGGGGGGGGGATGCATGTGTATATTATAGCGTCGTACATGATGGCTATAAACAGCTAAAAAAACGGGAACAGCGATTAAAGGAGCGATGCAACAATTTTTGTACTTTGCGCAAATACCGCTTAAAACCGATCCCTAACGTTAATAACCTATAAAACAGGCGTTCGTTTTTCACCCCACGCAATAGAAGTCCCAGAAAAAAAATTAAGAAAAACGAGCAGCGTTCACCCCCTCAACTCGCAGCCAGAACAAGCGGCCACGTGATCTGGAGCCGATTATATGCCGCCGGTGTTGATCATAGCCACGCGCTGGGGTTGGCAAAGCGCAGGACACGCGCTGAGTTCCAGACATTGTTATGGCTCGGCTGTTGTCGTCGTTGCAGCGATTGGACACGGGTCACAACCCGAATGCTTCTCGAGCTAGCAATTGTCACGAGCCCAAGTCGAGTGCCCACGCAATGCTCGGGTCCAATCTATGAACCGCATTCAAATATCGTCACTTGGGTGTACTGCGATCCCCGAGTTACGTCATCAAATTTTGCAAAGGAGAGATTGAATGAAAATGATCCCTTTTGTCCTTGAAATTACACCGCAACAAAGGAGTTTCTTGGCCAATGGTGTTGCGTGTGAGTATCCTTGAGTCCCACTAGTGCCAGTAAGCTCGTGTAGAAAGAAAAACATTCCAATTGAATATCGTTGCACAGCTCCTTTAAGAAACACACACGGCAGAAGAAAGCTGCAATCGCAACCCCCAAAAGCCCCTCCCCTAGCTAGAAGTGTTCTGACAAAGTCAGAACGGCAGGCAGGGCGTCTCTTGTGAACGGCCGAGCTCCAGCACGTCTTCGTTGCCCTTCGTTGCGATGTGGCTGCACGTGAACGCTCGACGGTCGCGAGATAGAAACCCTGTCGACGGTTCGAAGCTAGTGCTGGAGGAACTGAAGCTTCTCCCTGCCGTTCTCACCCTGCCAGTGATTGTAGTTGAAATATTCGTGCCAAAGGGATCCAACATCGCGACCGAAGCCCCGTCAAACACCTCGAGGGAAGCGACAGACGCGCACGAAAATCAGATATTCCGTCACGCAGGCACTGCCAACTGACTTTCCCGCGTTCGGTAGTGATTCTGTTTTTATTCTGACACCAATTCTATTTAGTTTTTCCCGCGTATTTAGCAAAACTGATCTTCCAACGAACGATGATGATGATGCAAACTTTTATTATAATATGGAAATATCCGAAGGTGGGTGGGGCCCCTAGTCCAGGGCTCCAGTGCTGGCCGCTGCTGCCTTGGCCCGCTCAACCAGACTACGCTGGTCGTCCGGGTGCGAGCTGAGCAACGCAGCTTCCCAAGTCTCCGGGGAAGGGGAGGAGATGGGGGGAAGGGATGGGTGGGATTGGCAGGTCCACGTGACGTGGTATAATGAGGGGTACCCTGAGCAATGTGGGCAGCTAGCAGGGTACATAGTGGGATAAAACTTGTGGAGGAGGGCGAGGTGTCTGTAGGTGTGGGATTGGAGTTGGCGCCAGATCACGGCCTCTTCCCGCGTTAGGCTCCGATGTGGAGGGGGGTATCTAAATCTCTCGCCTCGTTGATGAATTAGGATTTCAGAGTATTGGTTGGGTACGGGAATAAATTTGAGAATTGTGTTGTGGTCCTCTGTTTGTGGCACCCGGTGTGTACAGGCTCGGGCTACGGCATGGGCTTGCCGATTTCCATCTACAGATTCATGGCCAGGAGTCCAGATGAGCGTCGTTTCTGGAAGCGGGGTTTTGATGTCTGTTAAGATGCGCAGAGCGCATGGTGAGATCCTGCCCGCTCGGAATCGTCGCAGGGCGGTTTGGGAATCGGAGAGGATATTGAGGTATTCCTTGCCGGAGGCGATTGCCAGGGCGATGGCCGTTTCTTCTGCCTCCACTGGATTGATAGTGCGGATGGAGGCCGTAACTACCGTCTTTAGATCGTGGTCTATCACGCTGACTGCGGCCGCTGGTTGATCCGAGTACATGGCAGCGTCAGTAAAACGGGTGTCTGCCTTGCTGCTATATTTGTGTTGGAGGGCCCGAGCTCGGGCAATGCGGCGGCCGGAGTGAAGGATGGGATGCATGTTCTTGGGGATCGGGGCCACTTGAATGTGGTCTCGTATGGCCGTTGGTAGGCGAACCGTGTTCCGCACCGAGCTGGGTATCGGGAAGTGTAATTTATGGAGGACTGTGCGGCCGGTGGGGGTGAGGGCCAGCCGTTCTTGCTGGCTGGCTAGGTGTGCTTGTATGAGCTCTTGAAGGGTGTTATGTACGCCCATGGCTAGGAGCTTATCTGTGGCGGCGTAAAGTGGCAGGCCCAGAGCAATCTTGAAGGCTTTGCGGATAAGGATATTTATTCTGTTCTTCTCACCCTGGTTTAAGTTGAGGTATGGGATGGAATAGGTGATGCGGCTGGTGATGAGAGCCTGGGTGAGCTGGATCACGTCGGTCTCCTTGAGCCCGTGTTTGCGGTTTGTGATGCGTCCCACCATGCGCATGATTTGGGTGACTGTTTTTTGGAGGGTTTGTATGGTGTAGTTTGCCCTACCGTCTGCCTGCAGATGGAGGCCAAGTACCCGGAGCCTTGGCACCGTCGGGATGGGGATGCTGCCATCGAGGTAGAGTTCGATATTGCTATTCTGGTCGGGGTGCCGCTTGTTTCGGCGATGCAGGAGGAGTAGCTCTGATTTCTCGGCCGAGCATTGCAAGTTGCCCGAAGTAAGGTATCGTTGGACGGTGTCTACCGCGGTTTGTAGTGCGTCTTGTTTGGAGCCCTCCGACCCCGAGGTGGTCCAAATGGTGAGATCGTCTGCGTATAGGGTGTGTCTGATGTGCGGGATTTCCTCCAACTGTTCGGGCAGCTTGCGCATGGCCAGATTGAAAAGTGTGGGGGAGAGAACGGAGCCCTGTGGGGTGCCCTTGTTGGGGACGGGTAGAGGGTCCGTTCGGATGGAATCTATGCCAATGGTCGCTGTGCGGTTCCGAAGGAAGTTACATATGTAGTTGTAAGTCTTCTCTCCGCAGTCTGTGGAGGCTAAGTTCTGAAGAATTAGGGTGTGGCTGACGTTATCGAAAGCTCCTTTAATGTCTAGAGCGAGGAGAGCTTGGGTGCTGCAGGAGGATATATTATCTATGAGGTCTTCTTTGAGTTGTAGAAGCACGTCTTGAGCGGACAGGTGGGCTCTGAATCCAAACATGGTGTGTGGGAAGGCTTCTGTGTCTTCGAGGAAGGGCTGTAGACGGTTAAGCACAACGTGCTCGAACAGTTTCCCGAGACATGATGTAAGGGAGATAGGCCGTAGGTTGTTCAGGCTGGGTGGTTTGCCGGGCTTTGGGATTAGAACAATCTCAGCATGTTTCCAGTCTTCCGGGAGTTTGTGGGTTTCCCAGATCTGGTTGAAGTACGTGGTGAGGTCTTCGAGAGAGTCAGGATCGAGGTTGCGAAGGAGGCGGTTCTGGATTCCATCTTTACCAGGGGCCGTGTTTCTCGTGAGGTATAAGCACAGCATGGGTGATCTCCGTTGTCGTGAAAGGTCTGTCCAGGTCGGGATTGGCGGACCCCCTGTAGTTGGGGTAGTCTGTGTTGATCGCTGGGCCAATGTATCTCTCGGTGAGGTCCCGAAGAATATCAGCGTTCGTGCCCGGGTGATCGTGGATTATTTTACGGAGCATCTGGCTTGAGTGCCGTTTGCCTTTGGTGGGATCGAGCAGGTGCCGCAGGAAGGACCACGTGCGCGCGGTGCTCAACGTGCCCTGAAACCTGTCACACACCTGGTGCCAGTTGGATTGCGCTAATTTGGAGGCATATTGGAACGCCTCCTCTGTCAGTGTAGCAATTTTTAATTTAAGTTTGCGGTTAAGCCTTTGGCGGCGCCATCGTTTAAGGAGGCCTCGCCTGGCCTCCCAGAGATGGAGAAGGTATGGATCTACTGCTGGGGTATCTGGGGTGAGGGTAAGTAATTTTGTGTGTTCTTTGGCGTCCACGCATAGTTGCTGGAGCCAAGATTCGAAGTCTGGAGGTGAGGGGGAGTTTTTGTCCTTTCGCGCTTTTCGGAAGGCGTCCCAGTCAGTAAGCGCCTGCTTCCGAAGGGCTTTTCTTTGCGAATTGAGAGCGATTTCAATTTCAATTATGGAATGATCACTTCCGAGGGTTTCCTCTGTGTTCGTCCATTCCGCGTGAGGGGTGAATTTTACGAAGGCGAGATCGGGACAAGTGTCCCTTGTGATGCTGTTGCCTGTTCGCGTCGGGCAAGAGGGATCGGTAAGGGTGGTGAGCTGATGTTGACATATCGTTTCGTATAGCCGATTTCCCTTGGCCGTGGCCTTGGGATAGCCCCAAGCCTGATGTGGGGCGTTGAAATCGCCAACAATGAGAAGATTTTGTTGGGATAAGGTTAAAGCACTCGAGAATATGCGTTCAAATGCGTCTTTACGGTGACTGGGAGGGCTGTATATATTAAGTACGAAAAGACTGGGGGAATGCCTGCGCGTGGGGAGGAGTTCAACTAGAACGTGTCCAATTGAGGTCCCCGCTATGGTGTGTTGCTTAGCCGTGATGTGGTTAGCAATTAGCGTGGCCACCTGCGGATGGTCTGGGGAGGTAAAGGCTTGGTAGCCTGCTAGGGTGGGGATGATACCAGTTTCCTGCAGGGCAAGTACTTCTGGAGGGAATTTCTGATGGGCAATGTGCTGCGCAAGAGCAGCGCGTTTCCTGCGGTACCCTCGACAGTTCCATTGCCACACCCGAGTTGGGTTACAACTCGGTGGGCGTCGTGCCGTCATCGTGAGGCAGGGATAGTGGGGGGTATGGTTGGCAGCGTGTTTCTATCCGCCTATTTTTGCGGGTGGTGTAGAAATCCCGGTTGGCTTCTTTTAAGTCATGAATGTCGGCCTGGATTTGGTCGAATTTTTGGTTGTGGGCGCGGATGTTATCTGTAACCTCTTTAAGGGTGTGGCAGATTGTTTCTGCGGAAGGGATACTCGTAGTAACGGGGGCAGCAGGATCAGTGTCTCGCCGCTCCTGCGCAGTAATGCGCTCCTCCATGCGAGTGAGGCGCTCCATGATTTGGAGGAGGAGATTTTCTACCCTCTCTTGCCGCGCATCAGCTAGGGGGATTGTTGTGGGTGCCGCGGGAAGGGGGGGTAATGGGTTGGTGGTTGGGGGCAAGGTCTGAGACCCGGTGAGCCGCGTCGCCCAGCTCACCTGCTGCGTGTCGGTGTAGGGCTCCGTCCGGGTGTTGTCCGATTGAAGAGCCTGGCCACTGGTGGCTTCCTGCTTGGCGGATGCTCCCGCCGGTGTCTGTTTGGGCCCGGGCAGGTTTCCCCGAGGTTGCTGGCCAGGACGGGAATTTGTGCGAGAGGCCGGGCAGGATTGGGAGCGGGTCTGGTTCTGTTGTCGCCTGCTGTTGCTGCGGTCACGGCCTGTGTTGCCGTGTCCTCCCCTCCTACTTGGGCGGCTGACGCGCTGAGTTGCTCGGGGTTTGGCAAACCGCTGCGGACAGCTTGTATCATTGGTGGGATGGTCGCCGTGGCATTGGGTGCACTTCGGGGCGCACACATGGTCGGTTGGGGGGTTGGGTACTGCACACTTGAGGCATATTTTTATGTGCGGCGTGGGGCAGACGTCTGCCCGATGCCCCGCCACCAGACATTTAGTGCAAACCTGTCTGATGGGCCGGTAGGGGAAGCAGCGCTGAAGCGCGCTCTGGTACTGGACGTACGGGGGGATTTTGCGTCCCTCAAACGTGACGAGGGCCGTGCCAGTGTTGCCCAGTAGACGGGCATGCAGGATCCTGTATCCTGGGGCCTCTAGGTGATGGAGGAGTTTTTCGGGGCTGGACCCCGGTTCGATGTCGTGGACTACCCCTTTGATGGAGTTGTCCGGGGAGGCCACGTACGTGTATGTTGCGTAGTCCTTCCCGCCAAGTCGTAGGTGGTGGATCTGGGTGATGGCTTGAACGACCTCTATGTGGGCCGTGCTTACTATCACGATGTTGCGGTCGTGATTGAGTTGGAGTTTGGTTGCAGCGTGTAGTTCCTCGATGGTGATCTTAGCCTCCGTGCTGATGTGTTGGGCAACCTGGTACGGTTTCCAATTGGAGAGGTTGAGGCCGTCTCGCGGGCGCATGACGACTTTGAATTCTCCCCTCGGCAGCGGGGGTAGGCGCTGAGGTTTTTTCTGTGGACGGGGTATCGGTGGGCTGGGCTGTAGGGGATTGCCGGTGGTGAGATCCACTTCAGCGGTTGGAATCGCTCTCAACTTGTGCCCGCGGTAGTAGGCTGTGAACCAGCCGTCGCTACGGGTATTGGTGGAATCTTCTGCCGTGGTAGTTTCCATGTCAGTTAGGGAGGTTTCTGGCGTTGACGAAGCCATCCTGGTTGTAGTTCAGGCCGGGACGCTCGCTGCGGCGCTGCGAAAATGGAGCGCTGCCGGCGTAGAGGTGGCTCTCATTCCAAGAGCTCTGAGATTCGGTGGGCTTAGTGCGGCGAGGCCACACTCGGAGATGAAGAACGTCCAAAAAGTAGGTTTCCGGGCCGCTCACTTGGTCGATGATGGTATTGGCAGGACCGGAACGGTGAAAGGTGTTAATTTATTATATCTTCAGGAGAGACCCATGAGATGGACCGGGTTACTGAGAGAAGAACTCGCGGGGGCCTGTGTGGGATTTTTCCACTGGATCCGACCGTCGTCTTCTTTTCTTCTCGGCGGACGTGCAGCGGCGGGCCGACGGAGCGGGGCGGTGCGGTGTTTATGCCAGGATCACGTTCCGTTCTCCGGGGTTCGCGGGGCCCGGAGGACGACCGCTCTCTTCGGAGGTTCGCAGCAGACCTCCAACGAACGAGAAACTTACTTTTGTCGGAGCACCGACGTGGTCCAGGCTTGGCGCCGTTCGAGTCTCGCACGGCTTTTCAGGGAAGCGGTAGCATTTTAAAGGAGCTGTGCAACGATATTCAATTGGAATGTTTTTCTCTCTACACGAGCTTACTGGCACTAGTGGGACTCAAGGATACTCACACGCAACACCATTGGCCAAGAAACTCCTTTGTTGCGGTGTAATTTCAAGGACAAAAGCGATCATTTTCATTCAATCTCTCCTTTGCAAAATTTGATGACGTAACTCGGGGATCGCAGTACACCCAAGTGACGATATTTGAATGCGATTCATAGATTGGACCCGAGCATTGCGTGGGCACTCGACTTCGGCTCGTGACAATTGCTAATTCGAGAAGCATTCGGGTTGTGACCCGTGTCCAATCGCTGCAACGACGACAACAGCCGAGCCATAACAATGTCTGGAACTCAGCGCCTGTCCTGCGCTTTTCCAACCCCAGCGCGTGGCTATGATAAACACTGGCGGCATATAATCGGCTCCAGATCACGTGGCCGCTTGTTCTGGCAGCGAGTTGAGGGGGTGAACGCTGCTCGTTTTTCTTAAATTTTTTTCTGGGACCTCTATTGTGTGGGGTGAAAAACGAACGCGTGTTTCATAGGTCATTAACGTTAGGGATCCGTTTTAAGCAGTATTTGTGCACAGTACAAAAATTGTTGCATCGCTCCTTTAAGGATCCACTAGAACAACATCGGAGATTGTTGCTGCGATCAACAACGAAATATTCGTGCTAGCCGGGCTTTTATATCGTCTCTATCGCAATGAATGTTATTTCCGACCGCCTACGACGGAGAAGCGAGGCGAAAAACAACGAGCCACTCGGACTCGAGCGTCCCGCCAGGGGCTGGAATGGCGCTGTAGTCGGCGGCGAAACTTGAGCGCTTCGGTCCTATATGCAGCGTGACCCCCGGCTATGACACGTACGAATTGTTCGCGGACGCTCCTCAAGCATATGTTTCAAGCACACGTTTACTTCATCGCACCTTCGTATACCTCGAACATATGCCTGCAGACGGTTTTTGTACGCCCCAGACTCAACTCTGACGGGTAGCCGAACCGTGTCACGTATCTGAGAAATAGAGTTTCTGGGTATTATATACGTTATGCCGATTCTCGGCAAGTCATCGTCCAAAGATTCCGTCGGCCCTCTTCATCACCACTCCGCTCCCGCGGGATATCTATCTTATCTCACCGCCGCTGCATCATAAGGTACCTGCTTCTAGGAACCTCGTCCCCGGCGGTTATTAGTTTCGCCCGCGTCGCCCTAATTGTCTTTAAGCGCGTGTCTTCTTCGGTGGGTCGACGTGTTGTTTTTAACCCGCAAGCGGCGACTTCGAGGAACGCTGGCACGCCTCAATAAGATGAAACAAAAAAACAGCACCCGAACATCGCTCTGTGCGTCGCGCGGGGGTTGCGCGATGAACTTTGTGTTCTCCGAATCGGCGAAAGCGATTCAGAAAACACAGTCTACCTCTATTTATTTTCTCTCCCTTTTCATCTCCATGTTCTCTGGTGGTTTCTTGACCTCCTCACGCGCGCCATGCTGATTCTGATTCGACAAATACCGTGCTGACGTAAGCGTTGCGTCATCCCTATTGCCGCTTCGCGTCAAAACGTTATCGCGAAGAAACATAAGGTACATAGGGTGACCCAGTCTAAACAAACGGACGATTCATCGTTTTATTACGATTTCAGGAGGTCTGCGCAGCAGTTAAAGGGGGCATGCAGCTTCACGCATGCACGGAACGCTTGGTGAGATCGGTGTATTCAGTGAAGATTTCGCAGAGTCCACGCCCTCGTGTGCCTCTACTAATTCTGCAGCACACAACCCGCCACCATTTTGTTATTTCAGATTTACTTAGCTGGTGCGCTCGACCAGTCTGGGCACTTCACGACACCGTCATTACTGACAAACACCGTTCACTCAAAGCGTCACTCCCTGTGAATGCCTCAGGCACTTGGTGTCAGTGTCGTGGACTAAATCATATTTTTAAATACAAGCACCACGTGGCTGACGCAATCTAATGCAAACTCATTTACGCCAAAGGTTCGCTAATTAAATAAATATATTATCATCGTTCCCCCCTCCCCAAGGACCAGTACGCCTCCACAACGCAAAACATATTGGGGACAAAGTCGAATAGGCACCTCTAAAACTACGATCACGATGGAAATTTTTCCGAGACAAATGGAAGCCGACGACGCTGTCGGAAAATAGGAAGCTTTGCGGCGGCGCTTATCTGTCTGACGGGTTCAGTGGAAGCGACCAGGGTGGAAGTCCTCTGGCGTAAACAAGAGGGCCTAGCAACGCTCCGCGAGTGTGCCCGCGCCTTGGGTGTTCGGACGACGCCTTGGGTGTTCGGCGGCAATCAGTTCATCGACATTTCTTCGACACTCGACGTTTCATCGTCTAATTGTTTCATCGAGACGCGACGCTTCATAGACAGCTCAGATTACCTTTTTTTTTTTCCTGAAATGAACTGCATGAGACTGTTGTCGCGAAGCGGTGTGAACGGGTCGGTCAGGTGGGTTAGCATTTTCGTAATGAGCCGCCGCAGGCTGTCACCGCCAAGCGGTGTGAACGCAGGCGGGGAGGCGTGGGTTACCGCGCACCCCAGTGATGCGCGAGTGACGAAATGTCCCTACAGCGTGCAATTCGCGTAACGAATGTCGATGAAACTATCATGTCGACGAAACATGTGTCCATGAAAAGTTGTCCACGAAACGTAAGTGGCACGAAGCGAGTTTCGACGAAATGATAGAAACCCTAGTGCTCAATGTTATAATGCTTTTTTTTTTTTTTACGTTTTTAAAATAATTATAGTTTTCGCCGAACTCCGTCTGTAAATTGCAGCGATTGGGTCCCCCGAGTGCCTTGCAGGAAAGCATATAGATGCGCCGGGTTCTTTAGAGCGTATAAGCACGATGTTGCTTTGCGACGAGTCTTTGTGTCACACGACAATTACAGCGCCCCCCTGACCCGCCAAAGTCACAAACGGCAATCTTTTTGTCTGCCGACCAAACGAAATTAATTGCTTGGAGAGCAAAACGTTCTGCAATGCAACCGCACTCTCTTTCTGTGCGTGCTACCGCACCAACACGGAAACGTGTGCTGACGACGTGACAGGAGCACGTATACATCAGCAGACGTGCGGTTGTGCAGAAACAACAGGCTGCCGTTCTCAGACCTTACACGCTTATTATCAATATATTTTTTAGACTAGCTTCTCGATGTATGAACCTCCCCATATGCAGAAGTTTGTTTTCAGGAAGTGGGGTAAGGAGCAAGCACTTATTCATTTAGTTAGTAAGTTAGCCGCATGACGTCACGGGGAGGCAAGCACTTTTGGCGAGCAGACGTAGCCGAATGACGACCAAGCTCACTTACAAGCAGCCGCGTATTGACTGACGTCAAACACCGAAAGTGACGTCACAGGGAGGTAAGCAATTTTGGCGTCGGCTGACGTCACTTTCCTTACACAACAGAGCCGTGCACAGCGAGAACCGGAAGTCACGCCATCGGGAGGCAAGCAATTATGGCGATCGGGCATGACTGTTGCAATTACTTCCGGTTGTTGCCAAAGGGTCCATATCACAAGAGCGAATGACATTTTAGCGAACGGCGACATTTGAGCGAATGCTCGTTTTAGCGAATAACGGGGGCGCGCGTTAACCCATCCGCCGCGCTGCGCTTTACGCCGCTTCGCGGCGACAGTCTGCGGCAACTCATTACAAAAATATGGACTCACTTGGCCCACCCGAAAACGCCGCTTCGCGGCGTCCGACTATTCGCTAAAGTGTCGTTCGATGAAACGTGGGCGTTCGCTAAAACGTCATTCGATCAAGTGAGTGCCTCCCGTTGCCAAACACAACCCCACAGGTAAATGCCGCTCCTAGCGTTAGTCAGTAAACATGCCACGTTTCGGAGTGAAGACTTAAAACCTTTGTTGCCAGTTATCTGAAGCTTTATCTAAAATCGCAGGAAACTTTTTTTTTTTCCTCGAAAGCTAAGAAAAACGCATTTTCGAACCGTCACGATCGCACCAAAATATGGCGGCGCCCACAAGAAAATTTCGGAATGAGGACGCAAGTTCGTCTGCTTCTGCTGACTGATTGAAAGAAAATAGGGGGCAGACCTCGAGGCATCTATACTCGTTTTTACCTCAAGAACCGTAGTAAAAGAAAAAAGTCCGGCTCCACGCGGAGCGTCACTAATTTCCCCCCTTATCTAAATAATTAAGATATAATGTAGGTGTATTTTAGATAAGATATATGTTACCTTTTCAAGAGGAACACGCTTCAAACGCCAAAAGCATCGCTTCTACCACATCCTGCAAGAACTGCTTAGCGCGGCGTATGAACAATGTGCAAAACTTCCTGTTCACTTGAGGTGAAAACGCATCTAGCAGTGAGGCCTACCCACTATTCTTCCAATCAAAGCCAATGAGAACTCGTTCTTACGCACCGCATTCCCTGAGCAAGAAGCAGACGACTTGAATGACGAAAATAATCCCTGGAGAAGGGGAACAAGAGGGACAAAGGACAAACATAAATCTCCAAACACAGCTGCTCTCCGCATTTGGTAACGATACGATGCATGCGGCGGTGGGGTATCGTTACCGGAACCTTCGATAACGGTACCCGATAACGATACGACGCATGCGCAAAGGCGTCGGCAGAGTTTCGGGAAAGGTTATCGAAAGTATCGGAACAATCTACTGAAACTCTCTCGTGCCCCTTCCGATATAGAGCCAATCGAAGGGCGGCAAAAGCGCGTCGTCATGGCGTTTTATGCGTTTGATATATTATCACCGGCTACACCGATCACGCCCAGTGAATTCTGTGGCATGACCCTGCGGTTTTTCCTCGTGATTTCGTTCAGCTGGAGCCCTAAACTCGTCAGACACAAAGTTGGAGCCGAAAGTTGGCGGAGCGCGCTGATTGGACGTCGGCGACAAAAACGCGAAGTCATCGTCGCGGTTGTCCAATCGGTGCGCTCCGTCAACTTCGGCCCGAACTTTGTGTTTGACGAGTTTAGGGCCCCAGGTGATTTATCGAATGCCCAAAGACGATGAGCGCCATGACGATCGACACACTTTGCCGCTCTCCGATTGGCTTCATCGCCGATAGCCGCTCGAAAACGCTTCGGGCCGAAACGGCCAACGTTGCAGCGGTTGAAGCGTCGTCAGGTCCGGTATCTAAATTTGTCGTTCCACGCGACGCGTGCGGAGAGCACGGCTACTTTCCAAGTTTTCTTTTTTTTTTTTGTCGGGAGCGGGCAGGCTCGTGCGGCAGCGGCAGAGACGTGAGCTGTCGGCGAGGTCGGCCCGGAGACAACAACATGCGAGGGTCACACATTAGGCGAGCAGGCATGCGTCGCTTTCTTTCTCGGCATCCGGACGGAGAGGAGGGGGATGTTGACTTTGCCCACGATGACGAGCGGTCGTGCATGCGGTGGCGTTGCGCCGGTCAAGGCCGCCGTGGGAAAAATAAGGGGGGTTCGGCCCTGGTGGCCATCTGCCGCTGCGCCGGCCGTCCTCAGGGGCCGCCGCATGTTCGGAGAGCGCGACTTCGTAGCGCTGCCTGTCTCGACATGTCTTCCAGAGTGAACGCCGGAGAGGAGGTCGCCTTCTCTCTAGTGTTCGCTCTGCTAAAGTGGAAAAGGGTGGGGGAGGAGCTTCTTCTGAGCGCTGGGTCCGACTCCATACCGTTCCGTCGAATACGTTTTGTCAAAACACGGTTTGTGGACAATTTGTCATGAGCACGCGTTTCATGGACGCACGTTCTATATTATTATTATTATTAATAAAATTAAAGGATGATCCGTTGGTGGACCCTTAGGAAATGCGTTAGCGTGTCCCTTGGGAAACGCCACACACTTCATTTTGAAGCCCAAACCAAGGCGTGCGCGCTCCACACGCCTGCAAGATCAGACTTGCTCCAAGATCCGCGCGCTCATTGGCTTCCACCCCGTGACGTCACCTCCCTCTCGCCCTTGTCCTTCGCTGCTCTCCTCCTCTCCACGTATCGCGCTTCCCTTTCCACTGTTTTGTCCACAGACGGACGCCGTCAGCTTCTTCCCTGTCACGTGGGTACTAATGCTAACGCCTTCATAATTATTATCAGGTCCAATCAAAGCCAGCAGGGGCTTGTGAGACCAGACCCAGCTCTAAAAATTAAACAGGTCGAAATCAACACAATCTCACGTGCACAAAAAAAAAAAAAAAAAAAAAAAGTAAATTGAAATGTGCTGTTCTTCAAGAAAAAAAATAGAAACCACAGAAGAACGCAAGACTTCATCTACGGGAGTTAGGACTTCAGGCGCAGACTTGCCAAGAAAAACAACAACAGAACAGATATATACGAAGACAAATAATAATCAGAAGACAAACAAAAAAGGCATTGGTTTCGAAGGTAAGGAAGCTAATAAAAACAAAATTCGTCCGTCTTGTATATATATATATATATATATATATATATATATATATATATATATATATATATATATAAACTGAGAAGAAAAAAACCCTTGGTGAAAACAGTAACAACGGACGATTCATTCTTCGACGTTTCGGCCGGAGTCCGGCCTTCGTCAGGAAGGCCGGACTCCGGCCTTCCTGACTATATATATATATATATATATATATATATATATATAAAAGAAAAAATGCAGCATTTTGATCTTTGGAGAAGGAAAACTACCGCAAGGGAAACCCAGATACGAGAAATGTAAGAATGCAGAAATAGGAAGAACGGTGAGATATGTAATCACTGCCTCAATACATCGGAAAACATGCTTCTCAGAGGTTTCTTCAGTCTCTCGTTTGACGTGAAAGGAAGCTTCACCGTAGCGTGTTCTAACTCACGGAAAGAGCCACAAACATCGGAAGGAACCGAAATGGCGATTGCCATGGCAACAGGTATTTTTCAGTCAATCACATCGCACGGTTCTGGATGTCTGCATGTTAGTATCGGTCTGTGTCCTGCTTGCAGGGACGCCGGAAATATATTGCAAGTGGGGGGCTAAAGCCAAATTCCGTTCTGACTTTTTTTTTATTGTTGATGTTTGCTTTTCCTTTTTTTTCTTTTCTTTTTTGTATTATACGAAAATTAGATTTTACAATCTGAGTTTTGTTCGAGAGAAAACACTACCCTAGCGTGTTAGCTTTTGTTCCTTTCACCACGTCGTGTGCGGCGATTTGTATTTTATGTTCTATCACGAAGTCATCACGGACGCACGTGATGACTTCATGACGAGCGGCTGGCGTCATAACCCCCTCCCTCCCCCTCTCAAGTAATTTTATAAAGGGGGGGGGGGGCGGGGACAGCTGAGCCGCCGCTGACCCCCCCCCCCCCCCCCTCCCCCCCAACACGCACAAACCTGTAATAATACTTGAAGAAGGGGGCTCCGGTCCCCCTCCCTCCTCCCCCCCTTCTCCCGCGTCCCTAACAGTATGGCAGTGACTTTGGTTGGACTATTATGCGCAAGCGTTGAGATTGAGAACGTGCTGACTCTACCTGGCGGAGGGGGGCAATATTTGTTGGGAGCATTGTTTGAACGTTTCACATTAATAGGCTACCTAAATAAAGCATTAAAAATACACATGTTTACTTTTACATTGTGCGAAATGTAGTTTGCTTTTATAAAGTGTAAACATCGGTAATCATCAAATAAACTATTTTATAACTCTTTCTTTTATTCAGGTGTAGAAGTAAGGCAACTCTGTTCGTAAATCGGACTTGGTCGAATTTCACGAAAAGGTCAAAATGTTCGCCGGTCCCGTCGAATCTAAGTTCAACAAATATTCGCAACATCCCTATTTCTTTTTTTTTTGTCTTTATTGTCATTGGGAGATTAAGAAACGTAGGGCGTGCCTTATTGTGTTCACGCGTAGATCTCGCTTCGTAATTCGTCCTTCGGCAAATGCCAAAGCCTCATTGGCCTCGAGGCCATAATGAGATTCTCGGGATGGATGAGGCCATGGAGAATAGAAGGGTAGGAGAGGGCATGACGTCGGCCGCGTAGCCTCCGCAAGCCATGCTCCCTTGACGCCTCGCCTCTTTCTCATTTTCCTCCTTACTCTCCTCACTTACCTTGCCAACGTGACCACATCACGTGACCGTAGCTCGCCTTCGTCTTGCTATGGGGTACTAGAATACACCACAGTCTAGACTTCGATCTGATAAAACCTACCGGACGGAGCGCGCGCAAGCCTGCGAGGAGTCCTTCTACAATCAACCATCCATCTCACACGTGACATGTCACGCGCACCAATCGCCAGAGAGATCTGCGGTCACGCTGGGCACAAAATCGTTTAAACTTTTTATGACTAGGCTTCACCAATATTGCAACGTGCCCCCTCCTAGTACTTCTAACCTCCTTGGATGAGGCTGAAACCTCTGAATGGGGCGGCGGCTTGCGCCACCTATAGCCACGGACCACGTGGGAGGCGACGCCACCTTGCGGAAAAGACGCCAAGGAGAGAAGCGGGGTAGATGTCGCTTGGGAGTCCAAGTCAGGGAGGAAAGCCAGTGGGGCCGACATATCATCGAACGCCCTTTCATCGAAAGCCGTTTCATCAACCCAATTTGGTCGAACGTCATTTCATCGAATCCATCAAATCGATCACGATTCCATCAAACACCATTTCATCGAATTTGTTTCATTGAACTTCATTTCATCGAACGTCAGTTCATCGAATTCATTTCATCGAACGCCGCTTCATCGAACGCCATTTCATCGAACGCCATTTCAAGGAACCCATTTCGTCGAACCCGAATGAAACGTCACCCGACGCGAGCGGACCAAGCGTCGTCCGCTCGCGAATTCCACAGCATTCGAGCCGCCGCGCTTTGTCGAGAAGGTACCCACGCGGACCACACGCCCAAACAGCTCGAGCGCGTGGGTGCGTTGTTTACCCGTCTGGCGGGCGATTTCATCGCCGTCGATCCGACGCACGAAGGGGCGTCATATTTCAGCCTTCCTTATACACGTTTGCAAGTCCGGCTTCAGGGCGCTGCCATCTTGCTTGGCTAGGGTGCGCTTGAACGAGTCACAATCCGATTACAAAGCCTTGCTAAGGCGTCGTAATCGGATTATGGCCACTCCACTGAGGAAGATGGCGGCGCCCTGAGACCGGACTTGCAAACGTGTATAGTTCCCCGAAAAGGAAACAAACAAGCAAACAAACAAAATCAAATATATCTTAATCACACGGATAGTGAGCATCCTGTTTCGAGCTGCGCTGGGTCGTGAGGAAAAGCTTACATGGTGTAGAATATTTATACACCGATTCAAAATTTAGCGAGGAATCGTGTTACATTGGTTGCCCGTCACGCTTTTACGTTACGCGTCAACGAATCTCTTTTTGCGACATTTTTTTTCTTTTTTTTTTATAAAGATATGTTATGAAATTCTTTGTAGACACAGACATTTGCCCCCAAAAATATATTTATCTTTGCACATAAAAATGTTTAAGCTCGCGGGCAACTTAGGCTATGCAGTCAAAGCCAAGGGAGCACGGGCGATCGCGCAGTTCGAGCACCAATCAAAGCTGTGCAAGCGCACTCTAAACTTCTAAAATGCCGCAGAAAGCTGTACGCAAGTATATACACAAAAATCTGCCCAAACACACAGATACACACACGCACACACACACACACACACACACACACATACGGACGCACGCACTCGCGCACACGCACACGCACACGCAAACACACACATACACACACAATGTTTCTATACACGCGATGTGTGAAGGAACATTATTTATGAAAAATGTCCTTTATGCAATAATTTGTGCAAAAAAAAAAGGTAAAAAAAAAAAAAAATCTGCAAGCCGCGCAATTGTTGTTTTAAGCGAAGCCTTCATGACAAGCGATCCCCGTCCATACAGTTCGGGTTCTAAGAATAAATCTCGGAGTTGCGTCGCAGTAGCCCAGCCATCACACGACCGCGCCAGACGTCGCAGCAAGATCAGCAACGCGGGGGAGAGGTTGGCTCGAGGGCAATTCGTGTCCCGCTAACATGACTTCGCACTTTGAGGGCGAGGGAACCTACCAATGCCACGCTTCTTTAACTTCCTGCGCGTTGGCAAGCGGCTAAATTTCTCGTCTACATCGTAAACACCAGACGCCCGTGGGGGCTGACTGTCTTCCACACAACACAACAGTGTGTTTAAAATGGTTCCGAGCACGTCTGCTTCATATATACGTGCATAGGCTTCGAACATGTGGCCAAGTTGTTTTTTGTACGACCAGCGTGACTATTGTACGATAAAGAAGCATGCCTCAGACAGTGTCTTAAGACTGTCTTTTGTATGATGGATTGGCAGTTGCGACTGTTGCTTTACATAGTCACTGACGAGGTGACACGAGGAGAGGTCCCGCCTCCAGCGCGATCCCTCTACCTTCGCGACAACACTTCGGTCGGCGTCTCCTGCTGCGTGCATCACGAGTGGGCATGTGCGCGCAGCGAAAGCACGGCCATAGCCTCAGGCTCCTATATACTGACAAAGCCTGGCCCGGAAAAACCCGTCCAGCGATCTATCTACCCCCGCTGGTTCCTTGGACGTCGTCACGAAAGACAGCGGGAACGCGGAATGGCCGTCTGCCTGCCTCAAGCGCGTGACCGGAAGTGTCCAGCGAACCGCCAAAGCGACTCGGCCGCCGAAATGGAAAAGGAGGAGCGGCAGACAACGGATCAGATAAGAGCCACGTGACTGGCGCCGCGCTGCGGCGAGACGCCGAAACACACTTCTCCCGAGCCAACAAGTGTGTTTCCGGTCCTCGCCGCTGAAAAAGCTGTGCGCTGACGTCCAGGTTCCACGAGAAATGGCTCTTTGATGCTCTGTGTTACCAGATCCTCGCGCTCCAAACCTGCGACCGGGCACTCTATATAGCTCCGTGGTCGAAATGCCAGGAGGATGCTATGTAGCACCGTTGAAAGTTGGGCGAGTTCGTTATGCATATATTTATGAAGAGGGAAACAGCGCCGAAAGTACGGAGGACAAAAGACGAGGAACACACAGACCGAACGCTGTATAGCCCCACGCTCCCAGTACGGTCGCCATTTTGGTTCATAAAATGAGCAATTTCTGCCCGACCTCTCCGTTCTTGGTTAGCCAATCTAAATTCGCTGGTGACGGGTGGTATAGACGCTTCTTGTGTACCGAGGTTTTGCTATCCACACGAGGGCGAAACAAGCGTACACCTTCGTACCACCACCACCACATGCTGTGTCGGTGCTCGGAGGCACTGAAAAATACTTTTATTGTTTTGAAATATGCAAGAACAATACTATTGTAAGAGATTCGAGGAAATGGGCATGGTTAATAAGTTGATTGCATATAAAGTGCAAAAGACGCTCATATTGGCGAGGAACGCCATCAGTACGATGATGCTCCATGAGGATCTTGGTGCGACTGGTCTATAGAACGACCTTCTTGAAACTTCGAAGATTTGAATGGACCGAAATGGCTATTTCTATGGCAACGGAGAACGATTAGCCAATTGCTGTCTGTAGGTTATGCTCTGTTCACCCTTATGCTGAGACTGCAGCCAAAGCTATACAAGCGCGAGCAATCCTGTCTTTCAGACGTGCATTCCTAGCGCGAGTGCTCGTTTTGCTGAAGAACGCTTCAAAGCAGCGATCTCGAGCTCTCGTGCTTGTGGGACTGCCTGCAGTCTCAGCTTAACTATTGGGAAGTAGACCGAACAGTCACGCCTCTCGCGGTATGCTTCAGCTGTGGGGAAAACAAACCGCATTTTCTTGTTTGTTTTTGATCACAGTAATCGAACATGACGATTCCGAATTCCACTCCTCGTGCGACTAAAGCACTGGTCAGAGCGAAGCGCTCGTGCCCAGACCGTGCTAGGCGAAGTTCAATTTCTTTGTTATGCTGTGTTAGTAAACGCCGAGCTGCGGGGACAACAAGCTCGATAAAGCGCCCCCTATAGTTCGATCTCCTACCGTATAGTATCAGTTTGTGTCCGGCTAGCAGGCAGAGAAAGCAGTGGCGCCATTTTCCTAGGATTCGGTGACTTTAAGAATGTCGAGCTCTGGTTGGAATGACCTGACCAAGCTATATAAGAAGCCTTTGCCTCAATATTCACTAGACCAAGGCGTATAGACCTTTTCATTTCAGTAGTTGCCTGACCAGCGGGTAGAGGGCGCTAGCGCACTCGCCACCATTAGGTTGCTTCAATTTGGTCGGTTTCGGTTTCAACGTGCACGCGATTGTGATGCTGTTTCATGCCACTCTCGATTAATTTTGCGACATGAATCTTTCTAGTAGCACACAGCGAATGAAATAATAGTATTGAGCCACTTGGCAAACCACGAAGGGGTTTCGAGCCCAAATTGCGATCTTTTTTTACGAACACTATATGCGTCTGATTCCGTCCATCGTTAACTTCGGCCAGGTTCGGCGGTGAAACAACTGCGCTGATGCATAGGGAGGAGTACCATTGTCCACGGCCGTACCCGTAGACACCAATTTCCAGAAGAAAAAAAAAAAAATAAAGAGCAGGACAAGCTCCGCTTGCAGCGTGCGCTCGTTGCCTGCCGCCGTGCTTTGGCTGTGCGTGCACCGAGCGATACGGAAGGTAGATAGCTCGCGCTCAAGTCAGATATTGAGCAGATCATGCTATAATGCAATAGACTATATTGCTTGAGTGTTTAGTGAAAAAGCAGGTCGACAACAAAATTACCAATCTGCTGAATCACCAAGAACAGATGAACTGACAAGTTTATTGTTCGATGTTTGGTTTCCATACACCAACCTTTTCTAACTTCGACACTGGAGACGTCTTTTATAATGACTATAAAAGTTTCATATAATCACGTAGATAATAGAAAAAAGTGATATTGTCTCGGCCTGTTTTATTAAAAGAAATTAAGCGCTCGAGAAATATTTGGATAGACCAGTCTAGGCTGACTAGCAAATTTCTTTAACTAAGGTACTCATTTACAGCCTTTCAAAATATTAGCCTTATGAAATAAACTTTTTTTTATATGGACATTTGCTTACGACGTTCTCAAGGTATGAGAATGGTAACATAAGTGAATGGTCAGACTTCAAATAAAGTTTGATATTCATCTTCCCTAAAATTTGCCGAATGAAATTGAAGAGCGTAAAAGAAATGATCTCCGATAAGTTTGGCTGAAGTCGAACGCCAGGCGCTACCAAATGGACCTTTGTAGAAAGCTGTTCACTGAATTGAAACGATGCGCTTTGCACATTTTGACGTCGCCAGCTACAGAAAGTAACTCCCTATTCGCCGTCGGCAACCGGCTGCACTCGGGTGATTTTCACGCAGAAAGATTCTTTTCGGCGTCACATTTTATGAATCATAGACATTATCAAGCTGCCTGTGGCAGTTTCTTACGCGGGGAGTTGAAATATTGTGTTGAAATGAATTAATTGAAACTGCATGGTTATATTAAAAAAATGACTTAAGCAACTGAAAGACTATGGACATGGGATCAAGCATGATATACAATTCCGTGGAAGAGGAAGAAGAAAATAAATGGTGCTATGGATAATTCCGTGGAGTTCATAAATAAACCGATAAAGCGAATGCTTATATCACACACGCGATTAAGAACGTAAAACAGATATAGGTGTGATATTGCGAACAAACAAGTTGCCTAATGTTTGACGTACCATTATTTCTAGCATAAAAAATAATTCAAACTAAATGTTTGTTTCCACGTCTTGTATACAAGTTCCCTAGTGTAATCAAAAGAAACTGTTTTCGATCTGTTGTAACTACAAAATACCATGTCTCCAGGAAAAACACGTGGCTAATTACGCCGAGCGTTTTTGTTTCCTTCCCTGACACCAATGTGCACTCATATATATATAATAACATTGGGCGTCCTATTGCAAATGTTCCGCCCTTATTAGTAACCAAACCTCAGTTCTCATAAGTTATTGGTATTTGAACCCTCGAGGCTCTCTTCAAGTCATATATGTATTCAATGTGCGCAAGTGCTAACGCTGATTCCTGTTCCCATAAAACCTTTTCACACGTATCCCGCACGCCAACGGTAAAAAAATATTCAAAACGTGTTACAAAATCAACTACAGAAGTTGCGCGCATAATGATGTAATGCAATTGCATGGTAAGTACAAGTATTGGACGACACTTTACGGAGTAAGGCAAGAGATGCGGTGAAACATGACGAAAAACACGAATTCAACGCATCCGCCAAGTCGCGGACGGGAGAGCGGAGCAACAAGTTGAAGCAACCTAATGGCGGCCGCATCACGTGATTACAAGATGGCAGCGCCCATGCGGCGGAGGGTGAAAAGGTCTATACAGTGCACCAAGGCATATATAGGTTTCATCACGCTGACATTTAACAACAAAATGGCGGATTGACGTCACGTAGAAACACCCTATATACGCGTTGTTGTTTTTTTAGCCATATTTGAACTTGCATAATTTGCAAGAGCAGGTGATATAGAAAACCCCAAAACAAATTACAAACCAAAAAAAAAAAAAAAAAATTTGAACAGAGTAAATTGCGTCTTGCGTTCCTTCAGATGTCAGTGACTATACATAATTGCCAAGAGAAATATCGATTCCTGCGCCCTTTAAAACTGACCAATTTCAATTAAAACACTCACGGTGGAAAAAAAAAAGGAACGGGGGGGGGGGGGGGGGGGGTTCGTTGTAAGAACAAAGTTACTTTTAAAGTCGTTTAAGGCCAATGCAAAAGTCTGAAGAGGTCGTTTACCTCCGAGCTGGTAATTGTATCATTAGCGAGGTTTAGAATAGCGTACGCAAAAGCTTTGCGTGCGTGCAAACAAACAGCATCGTTGCCACTGCATATTATTTGCAGCGAGTCCAAACCGCGTTTTGGATTGCGACTCGCTTGGCGACGACGCTATTTCTTTGAGTATAGACCGTTTTACTGAAAGAGGGCGAGAGAGAAAAGGGGAAAGGGCTACCGGCACTTTCCCCCTCTTTGATTGTGTAGAAAGAGTGAAAGTCCCGGATGAGAGGCTTGGCCGGTGTTGGGTGTCTGCTGTGCCCCAACTTCGTTCGCGCTTTCTTTTCTGTTTTGAACTCGCAAACTTAATTAGAGTAATGGGCTTCGATGGCAACAGTTCCCCGGTCATCGGGACACCATTTCTCGGTCATACGGTGCACGAATAACGACAGAAAGCGTCGAATACTGTCCGAGGACCTATGTAGCTTGCATGGGATCCGGCAAGGCGAGAGCGGCTGCAATGTCTTTAAGCTCCATCGCTTTCCAAATGACCCCGGTCTTGGCGGCAGTATATTGCGTTCGTAAACCGAAAAGACATTTCCTCAACACCATCTTCTCGACTGTGCTCGGAACAGCTTGTGAATGGAGCGCGCACCGAACGCTGTACCGCCGATGAACATGGGGTACGCTCGCAAGGTGCGTGCCAGTTTTCTCGTGATAATTGCTGTTTCAGCTTGTAAAATTTTGTAACTGAATTTATCTTAATATTTATAATTTGCAGTGGTGACTGACTCGATTTCACAATACTTAGTTGAAGGCTTATTTCCGCCGCCCGGTGAGGCTAGAAATTGTTGAAAAGGTACTTCTATCGGTTTTTCTGAATAGCGATCCCCTGTGCGATACCAGAGCCGACAAAAGCGCTCCTTGGAGTGCCGCGGGTGGGTTATTTGGGTTGTTTCCGTTGATTGGGCGCTTTGAAGCGCTGGATAGTCGCTCCAGGGTACGACTCGTATGTTGCGATCTGCGTCTTCGAGCCTAGTGTGTACGTTTCTTCGTTCGAGCCATGGCATCCGCCAGTGCGGCAACGGGGGGAACAGCGGCAGCGAACGTGTCAGTGATAGAAATTGGAGGTTAGTACTGGAAATATTGCAATCAAATAGTAAAATAATGTGTGGCTGCTTTGACGCTTTCTGCGGTTCGATATAAGCACATCTAGAACGTCTTCGTCTTTCACCCACAATGAAATATGAGAACACGGACACGCAAGATAAAAGCAGCGCAGCAAAACTATATGTAGCAGCTCCGGGTGTTTACAAAAGTTAATTGAGGTTCCCGTTTCGTGTATCGCTTGTTCATTACTAAAAACGGCTGCGTTGAGATGGGCCTATTGCAAGCAAAAATTTATGAATGGTTCATCATTTCCAGTCACGCGGAAAGCGGTGGAGCTTCAAAACATTGCAGCCGCACGTGCCTTGCCGAATTCCATGCAAGCTACGAGGTCCTTGGGCGGTATTCGACGCTTTCTGTCGTTATTCGTGCACCCTATGACTGAGCAATGGTGTCCCGATGACCGGGGGACTGTTGCCATCGAAGCCCGCGGCTCTAATTAAGTTTGCGAGTTCAAAACAGAAAAGAAAGCGCGAAAGATGTTGGGGCTTAGCAGACACCACACACCGGCCAAGCCTCTTCATCCGGGGCTTTTACTCTTTCTACACAATCAGAAAGGGGGAAAGCGCCGGTAGCCCTTTCCCCTTTTCTCTCTCGCTCTCAAAATGGCGCTACCCACGATAAAACGGTCTATAGACCTTTTCTGTGTACTCTCGTTCCCAGACACCTCATATAGCGTATCCGGTATGGGCGACGAGAAAATACTAAAACGTTTCAACCTATAACTAGTAAAAAAATAAGGGGGAGGAAAAAAGATAATGTGTGACAGTTACGCTTATATCCTAAGTGTCTTCTACTGGCGTGGCGGCGGCAAAACAATGTTTTCGCCTATAGACCTTTTCATCCTTCTCCGCATGGGTGCTGCCATCTTGGAATCACGTGACGCGGCAGCCATTAGGTTGCTTCAACATGCTGTTCCGCCCTCCTCAACGCGCCTTGGCGGATGCGTTGTATTCGTGTTTTTCGTTGCGTTTCACCGCACTTTCTTGCCTTACTTCGGAAACGGTAGTCCGATCCGTCTACTCGACGACTAAGACACCACGTGGTTTCAAAGGTCTTTATAACAACTGAGGCTTGTTTACTAATAGTGGCGTAACACTCTTAGTTAGAAGCGCGTGTGTTTATATTACGCATTTAGGATCGGAAGGCGTCAATAGTTAGTGCAAGGAGACTATCTGTATTTCCTGAAAGTATAGTTCTTTGTATTCATAACATATCAAGAACGGTTTGTTTTGATGATGTGAAAAAACTCGTGGAGGAGATAGACAACGAGCGTTTAACTTGCATTTTATTTGAGGCTAGAAGTAATGGTACGTCAACATCAGATTGTTTATTTATAATATCACACCTACATGTGTATGAGGTTCTCAATCTTTTTTTGCGGCGTAGTCATTCGGTTGGTCGGTTTACTTAGGAAGTTTAAGAAATTGTATACCGTGCTCGCTCCCATTTCGACAGTCATTTATTTTAACACAAAGTTTGGGACTTCCCGCGTAAGAAACTTCCACAGACACTTAACAGAAGCGAGTTTTAAAATAGCGTGCACAAAGACATAACATCGTTTCTATTTGCAAATACAAAACGCTGTTTGGGTTCGGCGCATAGGCGATAATGACGACGCTTTTCCCTTTTCTTTTTTCTTTTCGTACGTTGTTTTAACTTTTGCTAGTATCCAGAAACCACAACACCTGACACCGAAAAAAAAAAAAAAGCCATTTGCATAACAATTATTTGAGTCCATGATTTTCGATGGCGAATAGAGGTTTACTTTTGGTGGCTGGCGATGCCGAAATTGACAAAGCGAATCTGTTCAAAAAAATTAATATTTGTTCAAAAAGGTCCGTGAATTCAGTCAAACTTTCCGAGGTATTTCTCCTGCGCCGTTTAACTTTATTTGGTCGATTTTACGGGAGACAAATGCCAGATTCAACTTGAGGGACCTGTCACTTACTTCATATTTTGAGTAAGCAAATGTTAATATAAAAATAATTTATTTTCTAGTGCCTATATCGCGAAATGCTGCTTATGAGTAGTTTAGCAGTGTCGATAATTTAAGAAATTTCCTACTCGGCCTGTCAAAACAGGCTCGAGTATTGAATTAAATAAAAAAAAAAGGAGGCCGAGACGATACTACTTTTTTATATCAATTATCTGCGTCATTAGACGATACGTCTTTTAGTCTGCGAAGTTTACCAAAGGTTGGGCGCCCATGAAAACCAACCAGTGAGTAGTAAACTCGCGAGTTCATCCGTTCTGGCCAATTCAGCACATCGCTATTCAAGCTGTCAATATGCTTCTTTCTATTAACGTGTTAGTCTCTTCATTGGTTGTCTTTTCTGGAAAATAGTGTCATCAGGTACGGCCGTAGACGATGGTAATCTTCCCTGTGCATCAGTCAGGCGTTTCGCAACCGACCATAATCAAATACATCAAAGGAGTTGAAAAAACAAAGCCCACAATTTTGGCTAAAGTACACCTTGTAATCCTCAAAGTGGCTCAACGCCACTGTTTCATTGGTTGTGTGCTACAAAGAAAATAAATGTATCACAAAATTAAGCAAAAACAACGTAAAACAGCAACACAGCCGCGTTCACGTTGAAACCGAAACCTACCAAATTGAAGCAACCTAATGGCTCCGACTGCGTCAGCGCCCTCTATCCGCCTGTGAGGCAACTACTAAAATGAAAAGGTCTATACGTATCTCGATGTTAGATGATTTCTTTGAACGCTCGCCTTCGGCACGCGCAAGGAAACTTATAACAACAAAATGGTGGAGATACTGACGTCTATGAAAACACGGGTCGCCTTTAGATGCACGAGGCTGGAGTTGCGAACACGCGACTGTGACGTCACGTCGCTGCGGTGACGCTGCTGTCGGCATGGGGAATGCGCCGACGCTAGGCCTTTGGAGAAACACGACGAACGCCGCCATGGTGCGGGGAAGTCGGTCATATCATGTACGTTCCTTCGCGTCGCCCGTTTCCTGCTATACGATACACGACTAACCATGAGTCCAAACCACTATTCGCTTCGAACTCAAAATCTACGACTCGCACACGACTACACTTTGGACATCAGTACGGGGTTCCGTGTTATCGGAGTGTATTATTATTATTATCATTATTATTATTATTATCGTTATTATTATTATTATTATTATTATTTAAATTGGAGTTTATCGGATTTTAGTTTTGTCACAAGTCAATTCTCCGTAAGTCGACGTTTAATTTCGCACTGTCCTCAATGTTTTGTTTTTTTTGTTTTTTTATCGAAAGTTTGCGTTAAATTTGTAAGAACTCTCAAGTACCGAATGACATTTCTTCAGCTGGATTTGGCGTTAGCGCCCTTGACACTGGTATAGTGATAGTGATGACGATATGATAGTGATAGTGATATGATAGTGTGATAGTGAAATGATTGCGATACTTATAGTGATATCACAGTGATACTAATTATCCCACGACAAAATTTGCAAACAAGTGTTGCTTCCGTGAACGCGTTCGAACGCCGAACGCCGAACGCCACGTTGTCTAGCTTTCGCGTTCGAACGCGTTCGAACAGCGGGTAGAAACAAAGGCAACTATATAGCCTTGTGTCACCTAGAGCTACTAAATGAGCTGAGCTTAGAGTAACGGCACTCCGTTCCCCGACATTGTTGTGGGCGCCGCCATATTGGGGCTTGTGCAGAGCAGACGCAACTGCCGATCGTCATGATTCAAAAGTGCGACTTCCCCAGCATCAGTTTCGGTGTTAGGAAGCTCTCGTAATATAGCTTTGCTCTGTCGCGAACTGTTTAAACATTTGTGGAGGGCGGAAAAGCGTTTCCTGTGATTTCAGATAAACCTTCAGATAACTGGCAACCATGATTTTAAGCCACAATATGGCCAAGTGTCGTTACTCTGAAGCGTAGCTTATTTAGTGGCCACTAGTGTGTCACTCACCACTAATTCGAGTGAGAGCTCGGCTCCCCGCGCGCTCCGTCCGATCTCGTGCTGTCCTCTTCATCAGTTTCTACTCGCAATACCGGAAAACGCTTTACGAGAAGCATCGCGCGTGCCTCCGTCGCCAGCACGCACGCGCAAACTCGTGGTCGGTCATGCGGGGTCGAGACAACGCGCCCAAAATGGCGACATGCGCGAGCTGCAGTGATGCCGCATTTCGCCCGCGCGTTTGCCGAACGAGCGTCACGCGCAGTAGCGCCCGGCAATATAGGATATATAAACGACGGAGAAAGTGCGCGCAGGTCCGACGAAGCAATGTTGCGTCGCGGCGCGAGTTGCGACGCAGCCAATTTACGAGCTTGTAAACCACGACGCCGGCCGTTGCGCGTTGCTTCTCCGGAGTATTCCGCCGCGTGACTGGGTCAAAATAGTTTTCCGACGCACTTTCTGCAAGCTGCAAAAGGTATGCCCTCATGCGGCACCCCCACTGCTCATAAACATAATCGTCATAAAAAAAAAAAAGACTTTTTTTTTTTTATGACGCGTGTGGGCGCCAAGATGCTTGACGCCCACACGCGTCAAGCATCTTGGAAGCATTGTTCGCTTCACGCATATGTGTGCATCTCGAACACGACTGCAGCACTGACTACGGCTAATGTGGCAGGACAGTCATACGCTATGTATTACCAATGTGACCGTGGCTTTAAAAAAGTACAAAAAAATGGTTACGTTGTTTTAGCTGAAATGTGAACAAACAATAAATAAAGATTTCTTTTTTTTTTTTTTTTCTTTTATGCGAAAGCTTTATTTGTTTTATTACGCGAAAAAGCGGTGGCGTCGTGCCCGAAAGATGGTCATAAAATTCCGTCCTCAAGCACGCACCTCAGAAATAAAACACAATGGAATGCACAGCAATACAGATGCTTCGTCATGGAAGCCGTCGTGAAGCCGGCGGGGTTTGCTGCGCCTGCGCAGTGGAGGAGCGTGATGTCACCGCCATAGCGCCATGTGAAGAAGGAAGACGTGACGCGCTTCTTGTAGGAATACGCTGCGTGAAGGAATGCTTTCGCATTCCTACGCGTAGGTAGTGTTAGGTGTCTCTGCCGAATACTTATTTTTTTTAATTTGTATTGCAGTTGCGTTAAGTTACAGCTACAGTCATTCAGAAAGTAGCGAGTTTTAGAGCGGCGTACGCAAAGGTATTTCCGTAAGTGAAGAAATGGCTTCCTCGTCACCACTGCGCATGCGCCGAGCTGGAGCCGAGTTTTGGATCGGCGGACGGCGACGGCAAAGCTTTTGCGTAACGTTTTATATAAAAAAAAAGGAAAAAAAAACGAAAACGTCTTTGGGTTAATGGAGACCCTCTCCCCGTTCCTCCGTTCCCCGTGACCTCGCCACTTTCCGCCGCCGTCCTGTCGGGCGTCCCCACGTTTCCCGTGACCTTCCCGCTTCCCGCCGCCGTCCTGTCGTGGAATGTCCGAGCCCTCCGGGAGGAACGGGGCAAGCACACCCTCACCCGGCGCTGACGTCGGAGGGTCGGCTCGCGGCAAGGTTCCCGATTGGACGGTTGGAGGGACAAAGGGGAGGAAGTGGCCGAGTGGGTCCCACGGCGGCCATGACATATGACGCTTTCAGCACGTTTTCGAAATGCGATCGTGGCGTGTTCAAGCTTGCTAAAATTATGTGTTATATATCATCTTGTAGTGTACAACATTATCTTTTATCTGATGTAGGATTTGTTTTCCTAGTGCAAAAAGCTAATTCAGAGGGCACCCGCGAACATTGACCTTTTCGGCAAAACATGGTTTCGTAGTACAGTGGTACAGGGTGCACTATTGGAGCAATTTCTTTATAATTTTAGAATGTTATAGAAGAAGAGTGCGTTCATTGTCAACGGAGGCCCTTTTTTCGTTTTTTATTTTATTTTGACAGATATTTACTTTAGAAAAATTGACTTTGCGGAAGCACTTCAGTCGCGAAGTTTTGGGCGCCTACTCGGTCATTTTATTTGAAACTTTTTACATCAGTTTGTAATTATGGTCGAAAGAGTTACGCTAAATTTCATTGTAATATGGCTTAAACTTTTTTCGGAATGCTCACGTGAAAAGTGACAAAAACCGTTAATTTTGGCAAACTTCATTTGGTAGTACAGTGGTACAGCGCTTAGGGATTGGCACACATGAATAAAATTGTAGGCCCGCAAAGAAAAACATATTCTGCTTTGCAAAGCGAGGCCCTTTTTCTAAATTTCACTTTTGATTTTCCATAAAAAAAGTTTGAATATAGGTGAAATCACGTATTGGTTGATAGTCAAAAACGAGTATTTTGACCCCTTTTGGCAGACATTTAGGCCGATATTTTTAGTATTAAATTGAGATTACTGTTCCAGGTCCTCATTATTAGCCCACATTTTCACTAATCGAGCCTATTTATTAAAAAGAATCATAAAACACACAGAAAACACAAATTGGATGTCTGGTTGCGCCCTCTATGTGGCGGTGGCTGAAATGTGACTACGCGAGGTTCAGGAAACTGCCGAGGATGGCGCTGATTCCAGCTGTGGTTGCCAGCTTCGGAAACTGGTTGTACACTTGGCTTCTTCCGTTTCTTGCAAAATAACGTGCTGGAAAACTTGGTCGAAACTCGTGAGGTCCTTTATAACACGGTACTTTCTGCTAATATAGCTTTTAGGAAGAATTTCAGTCGCTTTCATATTGTTAAACGATTTTTTTTTATGCGAGGCTCCACCGGTTCAGTTTGCTGAATAAATTGTTCACGGAATCGATATCGAAGTTTCAAATTACCGAAATGCCAAAATCGCCAGTTCTGCGTAGATACGCAGCGTGACGCACGTGCTTCTGGTGCGTGTGCACGTACGTGTTTGCTGCGTAGTTCTTCGGTTGCTGCGAGTTTTCGCGTATTTATTGTGCACTGCTTACCTCCGTCTGCGCACGCATCTCATCCTTGTAACTACCCCTGCTCTGTTTGCCTAGAGTGAAGTTTGTGTCTGTCTTTTCGTTCGCTGACTAAGCTCGTGTCGGTGTCCTTCCTACCGGCTGCTGTTCGTGTTTGCGTACCGTGTGTGTCGCTTTGATTACTAGGTCCCCTGCTTATGGGGTGGAGCAAGCGGTGGGCGTCGCGCCAGGGGTGGGTCGTGATTGGGGAAACAGCTTAGCAGCCGACGCCGACTTCGGCGCGTTTCTTCTGCGCACGCGCGTACTGTCATTGATATCGCTACTTCGCGCCGTGACGATGCGCTGATCTACAGGCCGGTCGGCGCTCGCGTGATATTGTTGAAAATTCTCGAGCGTGTATTTACGTTTCGAAAGCCATAATAGAATTAAAGTGGACATTTGGCCGGCAGCCGGCATACCGTGGCTCTGAAAACAGATTGCTAGGAGTGCCCTCTCATTCGCTGGTTCCACGCTGGGTGCGCGCAGTCCGTGCTTCTGGCCTCCCCGGCCGCCCAAATGCGTTTTTCTGATGCTTGTTTTGTTTTCAGTAAACAGACAATAGATTCCTGCTGATATTCTCCTTTATAATCTTCACTCTTGACAACTCTTTAGTGTTGGAAGGAACTCCGTCAAATTTGACGGTAATGCATGTGTAAGTACAACTGGAACCTCATAGTTGCAAGAATACGTTTCCTGGATTTTCTGCATTAGAGTGCCTCCATGTGCGCTTCGCGCACATGAAGGCTCCCTAGTCTGCACCTTTCTGATAATATGATCGGTCTCCATAAATTGCACTTCCCCGCTTCGGGAGCACGACCAGCGGTGGTTCTCTGTCGGTCATCGAACCTCACACACGTGAAGCGTTGTCAAAGCTGTGATATACCGGGCGTTGTATTATTCTGTTTTGTTTTGTTTTTTTTGCTGAAAGAAATTATACTTTTGGTATTCCCGGAGATAACATTATCGGCTGCGGCGGACGTAAAGGAACGAGCGTAAGTTGACAGTTAGTGGCCTAATAAACTAAAATTTGCCATTTGCGAACGCTGGAGAGGGGGCGACCTCCTCTCCCCCGTTCGCTCCGCTGAAGTGGAACAGGGTGGGAGGAGCTCCCACTTCGTTCTTGACCTGTCACCGACTACAGTTGCGAATTCCACTTGTCATTTTGGAGCGATGACGAGATAGAGCTGAGTCATGTATTGCGTTCTCTGAGATGAAGAACGCAATGCGCGCGGAGTTGCTCCACGTATGCACCAGTCACCAGTAAAAACGACCTGTCCTCCGAGGAGGTCGAGCGAGACGCCGGCTGACATGGGGGTCGGTCACCTCACCGTCACCACCGTCTACCGTGCCTTCAAAAACACGGGGCGCAATATGTTTCTGCAGTATAGCAAAAAATTGAACAAACAAGGTGCAAACTTTCATTTTTTTCCTAAGTGTGGTTTGCAGGGCTGAACCGAATACAAAAACGATACGCCGTGCTGGGATGACGTCGACTACAATGGTACACGATCATAACAAGAGCACAAATCCTGCCATGTTATTTTGCTACAGTGATAAGAGCATATATATCTTTGTCCGCGATGCGGCAACAGAGACATTATTTCCAAATTAGAGTTCGAAGTTAGCCTTCGATGCTAGCACTGACCAACTCACTTCACTCACAGGGTGAAAACGTGAAACTTTGTATCATTCGGACAGAGATCGAAAAATAACACGCACCGCTTCAACTTGGACACCCCAAAATAATTAACTGTAGTGGATCGCACGCAAAAGCTTCGCGTACGCAATAAAATTGCCGGTCAGAAGTACGGTTCCGCAAACAAAATCAACATATGAGTCATCAAATTATGAAGAAAAACCAGGTGTGAGCGTGCCAAAAATATTCGACAATTATTGTTGTCAATATTTGTTTTTCTATCCACGTGCTTATGTCGCAGTGGAAAGCCGTGAAACTCCCTATAAATTTATTTTGGGCAGTGTTTCCGACGGTGCTCGCTCGATCGTAAAATGTCGCTTTGTTGCTACTTTGGCGAATCAAACAAGGAAGCCACGTTCACCTACAATGCCCTGTCCACAAGAAAGGAAATCGAAATTTTCGCTTCGTTTTCTTTTTTTTTTTATATTCTTCTCTTCTGCACGATATAGGGTATGAATTATTATCCTTCCCTGTACTCTCGCTGCGACGAACAGTCCGATAAACGAGTCACCCTATGACAAAGATGGGGGTCCCGAAAATCTCCTAAAATCGTGTTTGTTCTCAGAGACACATCCGTGTGTAAGAAAAACCGCGGCCCTCTCCACGAAGTACGGATATATTTGATAAATAGCGTTGACTTGAGGTTGAACTTTTCATTTGCTTTGTAAACACAAGCGTGACGTCACGTGCGCATCCCACGCGACCCGACTGAAGTCTGAACTGGTGTACTATGTGTGGACAATAGGGCATTATTTTGACTTCCCGGCCGCGACGACCTTGGCGAGGGAGGACAGATGGGGGTCCCGAAAATCCTAGAATCGTGGTTTGTTCGCAGGGACACACACATCCGTGTGTAACAAAAAACGCGGCCCTCAACGTAGCTTACACAGGCGTTGTTGTGTGACTACTGAAGATGCCTCCCGCAAGGGAGGCGAAACTGGTCAGAACTTCAGCTTGGGCGAGTTGGTTATTCATGATTCATGGAGGCGTTTATTCATGGAGGCGAAACGTCTAGTGAAATTGTTTTTTCCTGTTCTGTGAAGTCGGTGCTTTTATTTTAATTATGTTACCAGTCGGCCTGTGTGACCAGTGCTCATTTGAAGAATCGCCTTTGTCTTTTTTGAACCCTAACAAAAACACCCTCATAACATTTTTTTTTTTTTTTTTACTGTTCGGCTACGTTGGCATAGCCTATAATCGACATAATTTTTGCGAAAGCCTACTTTTATTTTATAATTATCTGTAACCATTTCTAATTGAAGAAGTGACAAGTATAATAATTATATTATGATTTCATATCAAAATTCGACGAACCGGGAGATGCGAAATTCGGTGAAACAGCTTTTCAAAAAAATATCCGGTGCCCGAAACTTGCTTATATTAAAATGTCTAACATGTGTATGTGTTCTAATACAGAAGATGAGTGCAATGTGGAAACTAAATGGCCTCACAAACAATTGTCAACGAGTTGGAATTTTCGATGAATTACCCTTTGTCGAGTCATCCTACTACCGATTGGCCTCTTTAATCAATGGACTTCTTCCAAAACCGACGCGCCCCATCGCGGCGAAATACCACGCAGTGCACTCTGGGAACTAGTTGGCCACTCAGTTTCGGTTTCGACTGAGCAGCTTCATCTCATGCTATCACGCCGCGACCGAACGCGCTGCTTGCGTTTTCGATTATCTGACTTTTCACGAACGTACAATACACTCATTCTCGAGCGATACAAAACGAAGATCGGGGCACTTTCCTTGGTTCCCGAAACACCGGATATTGTGCGTGCGTATGCGAACGTATAGTCGTGGCTTAGTCTCCTCACCCGACGAGTGCATCTTTGAGCTCAATGTCAGTAATCCCGTCTAGTACCAGTGAACTACAACTGAAATTTGTTCGTCTGGAGCCTTACACGCATTTTGTTTGCCAAACGTCCGCTTCTTGTTACTTCATTGGGCGAAAAGCAAGCCGCATCCTCACGAGGTATCAAAGTTGAGGCAAGCGTTTAAGCATGAACTTTTAAGGAAACGCAATAAATTCGACCTCACTACTGCACAAAAGTTACTATAATGTCTTCCTCGTGTCATCATATATCTCCCACTCAAATTTTATGCTGATAGAAGATTAACTTTCCGCAAACGCTGAGATTGGCTAGCTACGACGGAGGCCCTAACAAGCGTCCCCCCTACTCCTCGCTAAGCCTTTTTGGACGAGCTTGCCCGAGATCTGTGCCGGGAACGGTGTGTCTGAAATTATCTCGGCATACTCAGGCAGGAAGAAAGCAAAAACATAACAAATATTATTGCCATTAGCAACCGTCAAACGCGCTTTGAATTCGTTCGAGCACTTGTGTGAAGAATGTTGCACCGTGCGCCGGACGGGCATGAACCCCAATCCGGTGCGCATAGGGGTTCATGCCCGTCTGACGCACTTCCGGCGAACGGTGCGACATTCTTCACACAAGTGCTCGACTTTTGCATTCTTAAAACGGTCTGTATGCGCGAATTTGCCTATATGATTGCAGGATAACTTTATGCGCATACGCGATGTTGAATATTAGTGGAATGCAAGCGGGTGGGGACTTCACTTCGCGCAGTGCTGCGGGTCAGTACAGATAAGAGATAAGTGTGTTAAAATTGAGCTTTTCAATGGCACCTCCGAGTTTTACCTCGCATACTCAGGCACATTAAGAAAAACAGTAATTGTAAAAAGTAATATTTCGTCTATGGACGCACGAAGCAAACTTCCCGATCAACAACACTGATGTAAAGGCGCGAGCTCGATGTATGCATACTTATTGTTTGCTACAGCTTGTTGATTCGTACACAAGCAAGATCCCCGAGCACCCGAGCTACGCAGCGTCGAGACTCCCAGCACTGGCTCGTTCACATACCTCGATTGGAACGCTAACAGGAAGGCTCAAGTACAAAAATACAACAAACGTGTGTTAAGACAAGCTATACGTCTCGGGCTTGTGCTAAAGCTTCGAGGTCTGACCATTTAGGTTAGTTTAGAGACCACAAATGACGCTCTCGGGACCCGAAAACAATCTCTTGTTGACGTGTCGATCGAAACCGAAACCATGCCGCCCTCCTCCCTGGCCAACTAGTTCCCAGAGTGCAACGCGCGCCGTGTTGCATGCAGGGCTTTATGGAAGTAGTCTATTGCCCGTCGACAAATATTGTTGTTGGTTTATTTGCCATCTGCTGTAAGGGGAGAGTGTGGGGCTCGTCAAGCCGACATCTGCCAGCATTTTCATCACGCCTCCAGCGCCTGTACCGACTGACGCCGACGAGTTGGCCTAGAAATAAATACCCACGGACTATACTATAGCCGCTAAATATCTCTACGCGAACATGATTTGTTTTCAAAGGGGCACCCGCCTGTCGGTGCTTCTTTGAATTATACATACGTCACGGTCAAAACGTTCCGCAGCTAATGAGTGAAGGCCGACCAACCTATTTTGTCCAAATGTCCGTGTATGGGAGATGAGAATGCCACTGCGTCAAAGGCAAGACGTGTGCGAGCGTCGCTAAAAATAGAGACCACTATCGATGTTTTAGTATACATGGTTTCATTCTTAGTCAGAGCGCAAACAGAGGTTAGATGTCACGAAAACACATACACAAAGACAACAAGCACTTTATCACGGCGCATTGTATGAGTTGTTATATTAGTGGGTGGAATCACCCAAACAAAGATAGTGAACGCCGTGGCGTTTAGGTGTTGAGCTGTTGGTGATGCTTGATCGGCGCAATGTGTCAGTCGAGCCCCAACTGAGGGTGATATGAGGCGGGGCAGCTCTGTGGTTTTACTTGTTGTGTTGCATAGTTAGTTTCGGCCGTCAGCAAATAGTGAAAAATCTCTCTCTCTCTCTCTCTCTCTCTCTCTCTCTCTATATATATATATATACAAAGGCAAAAATGCGTACTGTCAGAGTTACTAATTCGAAGTTTACTACGACGTTTCGAGCGGGGACCACTCTTCATCACCTAATGAAGACCACTCTTCATCACCTAATGAAGAACGGTCCCCGCTCGAAACGTCGGAATAAACTTCGAATTAATAACTCCGACAGTACGCATTTTTGACTTGTATATATATATATATATATATATATATATATATTTTACTAATACAATGTCTGGACATTTACACTTACCAAGTAACCATTTTCAGCTGTGATTTGAGACTGTGTTGCGCTTATCCCGCTCTTATTTATTTATTTTTTGTTTCTCTTGTTTCTGGCCTTTTTAGTATAGGCTTCCACCAGCTCGCTTGCGCGTGAACTCTAATTTCAAGCGAAACAAGTTTGTAAATTAGGGCGACAATATATAGGTTTGAAATCCTATACCAATTTTTTTGCCATTTGGTGAGCCACGTACGAATTTTGAAATACATCTTTTCATCCAAATAATCGATTAGTAAATCGAATAGCGATTCGGACGAATTTACTACGGCGGGAAGAACGAATTTGCAAATCTCATGGCAATTAGGAAATTTCAGCCATCCTTGGTTTCCGATTGGTCGCGCTCAGTAGCGGCTCCCTCCGCACAGAGTAGCCTCGAGTCAGAATTCGCGGAGTCTCTACTGACCGGCCAAAAAAGTGCGGCGCTTCAACTGCTCCCGCCCAGACGACTTGATGTATTTGTATACGCCCATGACATCGGCCGCGATCGGCGATTGAGGTTCCGTTAGCCGACGCAAGCGTCAGCGGACGTCTCATATTTTCATACTCTCATTTAACTACAGAAACAAAAACAACAACAAAAAAATCATCCAGTTCATGCTCACTATGTTCACCACTGACAAGATAGTCGGTAGTTTACGAGTTTCCGTGCAAAGCCGATCAAAACGAGGCACCAGATCAACTTTTACGGCTGCCATCAGGAAAGATCTGGCTTGTCGCGTTCCCTCAACGTCACTCCGAATATTGTTTGTGCCCCACGCACCATCCTCTTGTAGCAATATTTTTATTGTCCCCATGTGATTTCTTTTTTATGTTCTTACTGGTGTTTGATCATAATTCGGTCATTGAAATAGTTTTTGCTGCCGACCCTACCATTATTTTGACCCTCTGGCAGCAAAGGAATATTATGCCGGCATTACACACGAAATAAGAATGTAGACACTCCGTCCCATATCTCAAATTACATCACAACGTGTTTACACAACTGTAGTGCAGAGGTACGATGAGCAGGGTCTGAGAAAATATTAGTTTCAGTATTTTCAAAAGAGCGACGAAACAAAATAAAGAAAGGACCGCCAATCGGCAGCGCGTGCAAGCAGAGGCAGTAGTGACAGGAAGCGCGAGGTGTGTCTATCGTACGGCCGGCATCAACTCACGCACTGTCCGAAGATGTACTCTGTTTTACTCGTAGGATTGCAACGCTGCGGAATGTAGGCGTGTGATTTCAGAAAGCGCGTCCTACCATTTCTACGCGCGAGTGCTCCTGCAACCCAAGCATTGTATACAGTTACGTCCTCGCGACCGTGCCTTGGCCAGCCCCGTACACAACTTATGCAGTATCGAAAAGGCCCTCACCATTGCTTCATAGTTCAAAATTGACGGTCCCACTTTTCCATACCGCTTCAAAACCCCATCTCGCTCAAATCACTTGGCAGCCGGACAATTTTGGCAGGGGGCCTCAAGTTGGGGATTATCCGGTACATTGTCCTCCCAACAATGAACGTGGGCGCGACGCGCCAGAGGGTGAACACGTGAAAAGAGGGGCGTAAGAGTGGAGAAGGAAACTCAAGGTCGCAAGCGACGGGAAAAAGGGTTTCGAAATTGGCGCGCAGGTTTTGCAGCATTTGCTCATACGGACAACCAACGCCGCCCTGGTGGTTCAACTAATGTTTTGTTCAAGATGGCCGCCGTGGTACCGCAGCCTTAACGCGTCCCAGCTCGGAGCGTGGAGCGAAAGCTTGCGCTGGGAACCTCCTGGGTTCGAAAGCTTGCGCTGGGAACCTCCTGGGTTCGATCCCCGCCGCCCCCGCCCGTTTCGATCTGGATGAGTTTCGTACCGGCACGCGTTCGTGTGATCAGTACTGCGTGATGCACGTTAAAAACCCCAGGTTAGCGGTTGTACCGCACTGGCCAAATTTCTCATCTACAGCTAAGAGACCGATTACCCGTTGAGGCGCATCTCCATCAAGGCTGTATAAACATAAAGAGCAAGCCAATTTTTTTTTTTTTTTTCAAGGGGTTTTTTTTTGCTGTTGACTTGGTCATCAACAAGTCACGGAGGCGAGCTCGGACGGCGGAGGACGCTGGCGCGGGGAGTGCGTGCGGGCAAGACGTCGAGTGGCGGACTCGACAAACGGACCGAACGGCGACCCTGGACGACGACGTCCCCATGACACGGTGTGGATGACCACCGCTGGGACTTGGAGCAGCTGCTATGGCAGCGAACTCTCCCCCCGGCCTCGCTGATGACCTTCCCCCGATCCCGAAAACCCTCCCAGGCAATAAGTGAGTGAATAAACCCTTTTGCCGAGAGCGAAGTATTGCTGTGTCATGTTCATCCGGGAACAGGGTCTGTGGGAATCGGAGCTAGAAGAAGCCCGCAAGTTTCCAGCAGTACACGGAGACAGCCAATGTGCACGGCGAAGCAATAGAAGGATCCCTGCGAGTGAAAAAACTCGGAACGCGATTAGATTAGATAAAAAAAAGGAATGTGCGCAGAGTGCGCGCGACATTTCACTCGCTCATTGTCCCATGCGCACATCACTTTTTTGCAGTTCTATAATCGTATAGTGACTCGGTGGAATCGTTCTACGGTTCGCCGTGAGTTTCTCCCTACGTGTTCTACGGGAAAATGAACTGATATAAATACGCATACCTGCTTTGGTTTCTTCTTGACCTCAACCAATGGCGGCGCTCGCTTGGGTACCTGCGTTCTCTGTGATTGGCCCGCCCCTCCTTGCGTTCCGATGCGCCGGAGACGGCTTTTTAGAACACCTGCCCCCGGATACGCTTCTTTTTTTTTTATTACTCTGCTTAAGGCAGAAACTTCAGACAGCGACAACTACTTAGTACTGATTTAGGGACTGAATGGCAGTTTCTGTACGCGTCAACATAGTCTTATTGAGGAGTAATTCGGCGCTGGAACTAAGTTACCATTGCCGCCGAAGATGCGTTTACGTTGTACGCTTTCCGCCACTCAAGTCGCATTTTGCAACTTGGAACGCGTACACGGACTGTACCGTATTACGCAATAGCCTATAATATGCCCAATAGACTGATTTCACGGCCAGTTTTATTATGCCACCGCTGCCGCCATGCATCGTGGGATGTATATAGTCTTTTCGCACACGCGACAACTGCGGTGAGGCACGAGCTGTCTCGTGAACTGGCGCCTGCCTTCTATGAAGTACAGTTATGGCGGCGTCACGCATGCGTAGAACTCTCCTTACCTCTAGACTTGTGCGAATCATGCTCTCACGCGCAAGGTGCAGGCGCACGGAGCACGCGTGGCAAGAGAGCTGCCAAGTAAAAGCTTGGCAGCTGCCACGGATGATCTGTGTTCGTCTGTTTCTATCATAGAGTTATTCTAACGTATTTGTCGAGACCGTTTATAAGGAAGTCAACGCGAATCGGAAATCACTTCGCTATATCCGCTATTTCGTTATAACCGGCTTCGGTTATAGCGAAGTGCAAAGGGAAGTGGGGAATCGGGATCGCTTCGCTGTAGCCGCTATTTTGTTATAACCGACTTCGTTATAACCGGTCTCGACAGTACAACCTCGAGATTTTTTTTTTTTATCTACATCGCGCGAACACCGATTGGCCGATAGATCAGCGCTTTATCGCGGCGTGAAACAGCAAGTCAGCGAGGCTGTAGGCGTGTGCCTTGTTCTGCTCTTCCACGCCGCAATAAGGCACTATCTGTCGGTCGGCGTTCGCGCGATGTTGTTAAAAAAAAATCTGGAGGCAGTATACGCTATAGGTTCAACCGGTGCTAGTGTGCTGTTGCAAATCGAAGCAGACAGCAACCACTCCAAAGTTGACTCCCAGTAATGCATTTCTTAGGGAAAAAGTGAGAGCATTTTTCCCCTGCACTTTATGATAAAAATAAATATCGCGAATAATTCGTACGTATACTATAGATAGCTCGGAACATTTCTCAGACGCGGAAGCAAATAGACAGCTTCAGTGGATCGTACGCTAAAGCTTTGCGCACGCAAAGAAATTGCGGGTTGGGAGTGCGCAGGCGCAGAGCGCAATAGAAGGGCTAGCGTATTGCGCACGCGCGCCACGCTGCAGGGATTTTGAGCTGCGGGCTTAGAGGCTTTGCGCTCGAGAGATCTCGGGCCCAGAGAGAGCACCAGTTCTAAAATGGCGGCGACTGGTGTAGCATGGGCGACGTGGTGGTCGCGAAGCTATGTGAAATTACGTGGTGTTCAGCTCGGCTATTCTTTCCGCGGTACCTACCGCAGTCGAGTCAGATTTCCGTCCAGCGGAAGAAGTGCACAGTGAAAACGTTCACCGCTCGCAACGTGCGTGAACGCTGCGATCTGCTCAGCGGCAAGCCTCTTTTGCGCAGCTCATCACCGACGGACGAACGACTTTTCGAAAAATCGGCCAAGTTGTCGCCGTGCACTGTACAGGGATCTCTTCCCGCGATAGCATGAATAAAAGATGTCGTTTCCACGGGACAGTTGATAGAAACTCCAAAATCAAATTTGCCTAAAAAAAAAAAAAAAAAAATAGCGCGATTGACCAAAAAGGTTTGGGTTAATTTGAAATAAAATGATTGGAAACGTTTTCATTTTAAATATTTCTTCAGAAAAGCATCGTGGTGCTGTAAGCCCGTGGGAATCTACGGCTGTAGCAAACTGAATAAATATCATGCGAGATGTTCACTCGGCAACGTTTACAGCGCACAACTAAAATGGGTCCGAATGGACCTTTTCCAAATACCGACGGCACCAGGCGGTGGCTGCACGAACTAAAAATCAAGGAAGTGACCTACCTGCGCTACCATCGATAATGGCAGCTACGTTACCAGTTGCTTCGCTCTCTGAGCAGCGTCGCGTGCCCAACGCAACGAGGTAGGCCTAGCGCGTCTTTAAAGAAGGAAATCCGTAGCGTCCACCCAAACGTCGTGTTTTTCTTTCCGTCCACTTTCTTTTTTTGTGTAACACAATTATATATATGCTGCAATTACCTGTTCTACTCGTCGATTTACAGCCTCATTCCGAATTTCCTCGATTTTTTCGTGCCGACTTCCACCGCTTGGCATCGGGCGCTCGCGCGTGCGCAGAACGTTTCTCGGAAAAGGTCCATTGCGTACGTAAGGGCCATGAGCGCTATACTAAAACTGTCTAATATTGCTTAGTCAGGGCGTTTTACTTTTTTTTTTAAATTCATGACAGTAAACATAGCGTTAAAATAGCTTTATACCGTGCATTTATGTGCACTGTCTGACACTGTTAGCGCGAACACGTGTCGGCGTTTGTCAGCATGGGGTGTACGCATACGTGCCAAACGAATGAGGGACGTCTGGAAAACCAAGAAACACGGCAACAACTACGCAGTAACACTGGATCAGCAACTCCCTGTGTATGTGGAGGTTCAAAATAAATTGAAGGCCACGTACGTATTATATTCCGTTTTGCAATAAAAGAAAAAGTACTGCTTTATTATTTCTGCTCATGAATACGTGCGAAGATGCTTGTTCTGCGTTCTAGACATCAACCGCACGCTCGAAGTCTTTGGAAATGGGGAGAAGCCAGAGAGCACGTGCCCGATAAAAGCTGCCCGGCTTAGTAAATAATAATAATAATAATAATAATAAAACACCTTTCATAGCCCACATGCATACTTTATACTTTACGTTTTGATTGATTTTAACCGCTCGTAAAGATGCACGGCGGGGTCATTTTTATACAGTGACATGACTGGCATATTAGCAATACATAATCGTCACCGGAATGCTGGCGAACCTTGAACGCACACCACATTACTTTCGATCGTTGTTTTGCTTAGAATCGTCGCTCGTTTTTACACACCTGCTGCAGAACACAGGTTTGGGCCTGAAATCTAGCGAAGCTTAACAGCGTTCACTGGTGAAGAAAAATACTGTATCTAAAGCAATTTCACTTTTACAATGATAATAAAGGTACTACTATTCGGTGCAACCGAAGTCACAGAAATGATCCGTGTTATTTTCAGGCGATGAGATGCAATGCGCGCGCGTTTTTAGAATTCACAGGAGAACCGCAAAAGTAGACTGGATGATGTCTGCTGCAATTTGCATCCCGGAAGTCGCATAGACACTAGCGCCAGTTGAATCTCTAGCGTGCATTATAATAACTCTATGATTTCTCTGTTTTAGTAATTTTTGTTGATAAATCATCTTTTCGGTTTCTGTCCAAGTAGAAAAATAGTTTCTGTTGTTAAAAATGTAAAACAAAGTTGTTCTTTTCTGTGAAAATTTTTTTGTTTTTTTTTGTTTTGGAAGTTAATGAAAAAGCAGACTTTTTTTTTTCAGGTTGCAAGGAAAGTATTTGTGTACAATAGATTGTATTGTGAGCAAACATTCCTTCAAAAAAATTAATTTTAACTATGGCTTCTTTCACTGATTTATTAATCATCCGTTTTGCAAAAATAAAAAAAAAGTTCTATGTTTTTTTTTACAGTAATTTTATTTTGTTTATTCTGTTTATTCATCAAACATGTTTGGGATGTGGGAATAACATAAGCTCTGTTTTGTTACAGGAACGTATTGCAAAGTGTTTAAAGAAAAACGACATTTTTTTAGTGTAATAATACTTTTTTACCTATAATACAAGCATTTTTAAGCAGTTTATTATTATTATTATTATTTATCTTGTGTTTTTGACGAATAACACAAGCCCTGTTTTTTAACCGATAATCTTGTCTGGATTTTAATATAGCAAAACCGCTTCCTTATTTTGACCCAAAATTTACCGAATATGTCCTGTTATTTCACGAGCATGTTTTACATGCGAAAGGGCCCAGTAGGGCCCTTTCGCCTATTTGTGATGTCTTATGTCGGAGTGGAACCTTAGGCAACGGAGGACATATATGTCTTTTATATTCGTGCCTCTTGTGCTTCGCTCTTCGGAGTTTCTATGGGGAGTATTCACTGGGTCTCCCAGTGGTATTCATGTTACAAGGCGCAAAAACACGGACACAAGAGAGAAAGAGACAAAACAGGCGTGTGGTGTGTCGACTGCGTCGAAAAAAGTAGTCCCTCGATCCGTATCCGCCCGCGATGACGTCACAAACGTGCCATGCCGTCGACGGCCGCGATCCTGGCGGCTTCCCAGCCGCGGCGATGAACGTGGCACTCGGCAGACTCGTGCCTGTCTCAAATATACTCTACTCAAGATACTGTATCTCAAATACTGTTGGTAGTATTTTGATATATTTGCAGATACATTGAGTCTAGAGTATTTTCTGCTCTATCTTAATTACGTTTCTCACTATCACTCAGTATCTCAAACACATTTTGCAGCCTTGGAAAAAAAAAAAAAATTCGCCGGGAACAATCTATGGAACTAGGGATCTTCAGACTCTAGGGGAAAGCTGAACCGATTGCAAACTTAGAGCCAAGCGACCGCATAGAGAACAGGAAGGAAGGCGCAAGCAAAATGGAGTCTCCAGATGTCAACAAAAGACCAAATAGATAGCCCCAAGTACACCCGCCTTCTATATATGTCCTTTTGTCCATTTTTTTGTTCAACCTGTAATTGTTTGGAGCTAGCAAAATGCTGGTGACGTCATCCGGATTTTACACTCAGACCCCATCTTTTTCTGGAGCTAGAGTGGTTCAGTCAGCGGAGGATTCTGACGCCAATGCTCGGTGTGATCACAATCGAACCAGTTTCGGCAATCGCCGGTTCAAAGGGTTCCAGTATGAAAACGCGCCAACACGTTTTCATGCGAGCACAGGCTCTCCCTTGGCCAAAGAAGCCAGATTCTACTGGTTTCATTAAACTGCAGGGACTTTCTTTCTATTTTTTTATTGATTGATTTTTTTTTTTTTTCGCCCATTGAGGTTTAACCAGCTTAACTTTTGCTTTGAAGCTCTTTCAAAATGCGTGGCTTTCATCTCCTTCCGAATGTACCCATTGTGTTATCCTCAAAACCCTCGAAACCAGTTATCCGCCAGATGGAGTAATTTATAAGAATGGTTTGAGCTGGTGGGGGAGGGGACAGGGGCAGCAACTCTGTTATTACTGCACGAATCCAACACGTAGCCGACTGAGGCCGGAAGCCAGACGCATCTGTATTTTCATAACGCAATTTGTTTCGTTCTTTAAACAAAAAAAAAAAAGAAATGAAATAGTTTACACGCGATATACCCCAGCTGTCATGCTTGCTTGGTTCCGTGTATCTAAACTGAGCGTGAAAAACAAGTTTAGTTGCAAAAAAAAAAAAAAAAAAAAGGATGAGATGACAAGAACGTTGCACACATCACAGACCTGTGTTACGCCCCTCGTGGAAGCGAGGCGTACCAACCGTTACGCATTCAGCAGCTGTGCAAAGGGGAAAATAAATTAAAAAAAAAATAATATAGAAGAAAACAGATATGCGTGTATAACCTACGAGGTTATGAACCCCGGGCGCACCAAGCTGTTGCCGTTTATTGCCTCGATGTGTGCTATTTGTTTCGGACCTCATCTCTCGGATTGCGAGTCTGTGGGAGGGGAGTTCAACAAACTTCAGCGCCACATAAGACTCGTCATTAACGGGAGACAAAGGCGAAATAAACACGCAAAATTTAACAGAGACGGCGTATATACAGCTGGGCCAACGAACTTTCCAGTGTCGTACGTGAACGTCCCGTTGCAAGTTTGTGTAACAAATGCCGTAACGTTAATGCTCTTCGGTGCGTATAACGAATTTGTCGCATCTATAGACCCATTTCGAAATACTGTCTCCTGCTGTCAGCTGTGGAATCCCTGCACAATGGCGGACTTAAATCTCAACGTCACGGTACGCTGGTAAAAACACACCCACAGAAAAAGGTGACGAACGCAGTGACGTTGTACTTTCGACGCTGTTTAAATGGCTCGTTGGCTCGTAATGTTGACCGCGCTACGACGTTTTCTATCTAATCGAATGACTTGCACGTTCCTCGATGCAGTTTTTCCGCCATTGTGCACTGACTCCGATCTTCTAACAATCGGCACGTGAATTTCGAAAGGGGTCTATACCGTCACCAACAACCGAAGAAACGCGGGGGTGTTTCGAGTACCGAGCATTTTCTTATCGCTCCGATCATGTTTCTACCGCTCGGAGCATCTTCTTATCACTCCGAGCATGTGCTTATCACTCCAAGCACGTCCTTATCGCTCCGAGAATGTGCTTATCACTCAGCAGTCAATGAGGTTGTGGCATGAAGTGGCCGATAAGAGCGGCCAAGAACGAATAACAAAGCAAGAAGAGTGAACATTACGAGGCACATTTCCACCACCGGCTGCTCGTTTTTGAATAAATTAAAAGAATAAAACTTTCCGGCTCCCAGCTTCTTGCCCCCCCCCCCCCCCCCCCCGAAAAAAAAAAAAAAAGAACAACTTTATACGCGTATTTTTTATTGTCTTTCTTTTTTTCGTTCTTCTCTGGTTTATTCGATAACCGCAACATTCAAAGCAAAAAAAAAAAAAAAAAAAAAAAAAGATAGCAACAGTAGTTTGGCAAGATCGCAACGTTACGTGGCCTCCCATCGTCGCAACAATAACCTCGAGAGCATCCCACTTGCTTTTCTCCGCGCACTCGCTCATTTCTATGTTTTGTCCACTTTCTCTCTATACATAGCTTCTCTCGAAGAACCAAATAACGTAGTAAGGCGACCGTGAGACGCAACAATCTATACATATACGACAGGAGCGCCGCAGAAGCAGCAGCCAGCAACAGCAGGTTCCAACTGCAAGCTGTCGTCCCCCCTCCCCCTTCCCCCCAAAGAACGGTTTCTTCGTCTCATATTGAGGCAAACAGCCCCACAAAAGCGCCACATAAGACCTCACTAAATCCAACACCCCCCCTCCCTTCCCCCTTCTCGCGATTTTGAAAGTAAAATGAACTATAGGGCCACTGTGGCAGATGTTCGAAAGACGATAGCTGGTGCGGTTTCCGTGGGCCCCCGATCTCCAGGTTCAAATGGATATATAACTTCCGCAGAAAAAGAAAAAACAGCATAGATAGATTTCGCACGGCTATATACCATTCCAATATTCGCCCTCTGTGCGCTGGCATTTTTATGGGGAACAAATGCGCGCTATTCGCCTCGATATTCGACCGGGCTCATGTGGTAAAAAAAACAAAAAACTATGCGTGTTTTTCTTTTTTCTTTTTTACAGTGGAGTTGTTTGCCCAGGATCGTGTCCGTCAGCAAACAAATGATGACACAGAACTCTGGACAGCAACCGCCATCTACGAGTGACGGAGGACACCAGACAATCGGCTTGCCGGTTGTCTGGTGTCCTCCGTCGCTCGTAGATGGCATTTTTTTTTTTTTTTTACTTTTACTCATAAAGTGCGACAACCTTTCGAGCCTTTCCACTCTGGCTTGCCGACTTGCGGCCGGCCATTACTTCATTCCCACCATAATACAGCTTCGCTGATCTTTCTTGATAATGTCGATGCTTGGGCAGGTTGGTAATTCATGCTTTTGATGGAACAGCGCGGATGAATAGTCACACTCACATGCACACAAAAGGAGACAGACTCGCAGCGCTGACTTACAACTCCCCCCCAGTCCTATATTTCTTCTTCCTCCAATCTTCAACTTCTTCACCTTTGCCGTTAATGAGAGCAATTAAAATTTTTCCCCAGGGACCAAATAGCCAATAAACATCAGTAAATAACAAATACTTAAATAAATAAAAGACAACTAAAATACTATTAAAAATACCAGTAAAATTAAATTAAAATTAAGCGAAAAATTTCTTCATAACTATTGGTGCTTTGATGACATCTCTAGATAATCTAATTCTTTCTTTGACAAAGCTAAGGATGATACGCTAACATATTGGTTGTAAACCTGGATATTTTTTCAGCTTCGATGGTCTCTCTTGCCAGCTGATTACCACTTTTGGCAATGACTGCAGTTACTCAGGTCCGCTGAACATCCGCAATCCCGGCAATGTATTCCTAGATTTCCTGATATTACTCTGTTTATGTTGTAATGATGCTCTCGTAACCGGTCATTGAGACACCTCCCGGTCTGGCCGACATTCTGTTTTCCGCATGAGAGGGGAATGGCGTAAACCACCCCTTCAGAGCATGGAACAAACAGGGAGTGGTGCTTTTTGGTACAACCTAATGTCCTATCGGAGGTAGAATTGACTTTCTTACATAAACTAGAGAGCTTGCATGGGGCAGAAAATACTACGTTAATGTTTACGCGTGGGGCTGTAAGTCATTGTTGTTGTGTTCATTGAGGAACCTAATGATTTCATCTGAGTTGTTTAACAAGAAAGGGTTACCACCGGACCCTTTCTTGTTAAAGGGACCATGAAATGACTTTTTTACTTTTTCCAGATAACTTTTACATTAAACCGTCGATGTTCACTGAATGCCGAACAGGCATCCGTTTTCGTCTCGGTTTATTAACTTCTACACAAAAAATTATTGAAATATCGACCTTTTCATTCTCTCCAACTGACCGCAAAAGAAGCCGTGACGTAGGCCGTTTCCGGAACCGGAAGTTCTCTCGGCAGTAGGAGAATGGGAGTGTTAGCGGCAACGAGTTGGGGTGCGCCGGTAGGTTTTACTGCGCTGATGTCACCGACGTATTTCCTGAATCGGCGCCTCTCATCGCCGCATCGCAGCTGAGCGAAATTCAATGAGATATGTTGCGCTACAGCGACAGCATGGGACTAGTCCCATACGCCGGTATGCCTGTTGGGAAGTGCAGCGAGTCTTCCGGTGAAGACTCCAGAAGTCAACCACCCCGTCATTGTTGGCAGAAGGGCCGGCCCGTGTCAGTCGTTTGCAAAGCGACGTAGATGGCGTTTTTCGCGGCCTCGGAGATGCAGGAGCGAGCCGACGTTAAAAAAGATACGTTTGAACTACGAGTGTCAGCAAGAGCCACGTAAATACCTGTTTACACTCGGAGCGGACGCGCGCGCTGCGCGCGCTTGATGGAAGTCTTGTATTGGCGCTGTTTGTAAGCGCTTCGGGACCGTTCTTTTACGATTGCAACTCGATACTGACGCGACACTCGGCAAAGAAAGGTTGGACCGGGGTTGTACGTATACCTCCCACGAACTGTTATAGCTCAGTAGAGTAGATTGTTGGGCTAGTTGGTTTTGGAATTTGGAATACATTTTAGCGCTCAAAAAACAGGGACAAAGAGGCGAGAAACAGACAGCACAGTGTTATAGCTCGACAGTGACGTGCAGTCTGTCAGAATAAAAATGGCATACCAATAACAAAGTGTACATACCGTGTTACGAAGGTAACCCATACGGCGTTTATTTCAGCCCTATATCACACAAAACAAGAAGATAGAATCGACGAGAGTCCCTTTTCGACGAGTGTTCGTCAACACTGCCTCGGAAAACAAGGGGAAGAGATTGACCTCACCTCTTAATCTAGAATTGAGAACGGGAAGGGTCCACAAGGGTCGCGCGGGCATATTCCATTTAGCACGCCAGCCGATCGTAGGCAGACGGTCTTGCGACGAAGCAACGCAGCGCCGAGTCGGAATGCCTGCTAGGCCTATACGCTTCGTCGGAGTCGGTGGATCCAGCGTTCTTGTTCGTCGTGGTCTGTTTTAAGTACTGTTTTCTTGCTGCTTGAAGTCGGCACGCGCGGGAAGAACACGTAGAAAAATAAACGTTCAGTCAGTCGGAGTTTTGAGAGGAAGGAAAACAAAGAAAATAAACGTTCGTCGCTGGCCGCCACCCAACGTTACTAAAACACTCAGTTGGGAAACTCCCATAGAGACAGCTTTGAAAAAGTGACCCCAAACTGTCTCCGAGCACCGCGCTAATGACGAACACAACGACACCATTTCTCCCGCAGCGGCCACTCGAGGAACTGCACGTGACTTCTATTTTGGCGTTAAGAACAGATATAGCGGTAGAGGTTACAGGGGTACCACCCCCGTCTCCCCGGCGGACGCGCCGCGTTGAGCTAACGAAGTTAAAATGCACCTAGGGCGGGACGTGCTACCTGAAAGGCCCGCTGAGGCATGGTTGTATAAAAACAATATTAATTGTGCCGCAAAACACTGCAAACTAAAGATTTTAAAAACATAACGCGCCCCTCTTTTGGTACTAAACTCCAATACATTTCATACAAAAAGAGTCTTTTTCGTTTGTTTTTACGCAAAAACAGGCTTTCTAAAAGCTCAAGGTGACCACAGTACAGACAAATGATAAAGAGTGGCGCTGTTGTCGCATTTAGCTCGGTCTCGGTGGACGCCAGCGGCCCAGGTTTCGACGGCGAGTTTCCCAACTGAGTGTTTTAGTAACGTTGCCGCCACCCAAGTAACTGCCGGCCCTGCCCTACTGCGCACGCGCAGTAGTTGCTTCGTTTACCACACGATAGATGGCGCCTGGCTCTCAGCATTATCAAATTTGGCAATTTTCGCCACACATATCTAATTATGCTACAAAATGTGGATCTGAATATTATTTAACAAAACTTTTAGGAAACATTCGCCGGCTATTTATTGTTTACAATCGCGGTGCTGGTGAGGTAGGCTCTTACCCAATAGGCGACCTGGATTTGGCTGACGTGCTCCATTTCCGCGGATGCATCGTAATGAACAGGCGAAGGAAGGAAGGCGCAAAAGAGTCCAGTTTTCTTTTAAAAGTTCTATAGCAAATAATTTTTTTTGGCTCCCTATTTTTGTGTTTTTGTGTTTCTTTTCACACTTTTTACGACGTGCGGTGGATGAAACTCGATTTTAAAATCATTTCATGGTCCCTTTAAAGTCCTGTTTGGTGGCTTCGCTCCATCGTGGGGCCATGGAAAAAGGATATGCAAGATCCTGCAATCCGAGTGGCACAGACAGACCCGACATTACAAGGAATGCCTCTACCTTCAATTGTGGGAAAGTCTTCCTATTGGTAGAAGAAGATGGCGTGAGTTTTCGACCACCTCGAAAAGATCAACTGAGACTTTGTGGGGTCTCACGTTGCGCCACCTCTGTTTGATTACACCCCAAAAAGGGCAATCATTTCGCAACCCAGTGCACGTTGTAGGAGACGTTCATTTGCCGGAGTATGTGCGTCACGTTCTCAGCCTTGGACCAAAGTTTGCAGTTGAACCAACGAAGTCGGCACCGGAACTCCTCTCTTTGGTAAGTCAAGTGTCCAGGCGGGCGCCAGAAGCAGAAAGTGAGCGTTGTATATCTGAAGGCATTGCAATAAAATCATCTGATGGGCTAGTTGGGTAAACATAATTAAAAAAATAGCGCAAGGACGACGGAGGGAAGAACAGGAGACAGGAAAGAGCGCTAACTGACAACTGGCGTTTTATTTACAAGAGAAAAGAAGACGAAAAGAAGTGAGGCGATTCAAAGACAAAAAAGGAGATAGAAAAAGAAGAAGGAAGATAAAAAAAGATCGGATAGGGAACAGAAGGATGCTTTTTGTAATTATATACTAAATATTATGAAGCAAAAAATAATAATTATAAACAAGAATTAAAAAAAGGATAAGAAAAAGGAAAACAGTACAAGAAAAATAAAAAAATAATTCAGTGTCAACATAATGTGTAGGAAGGATCTTCAGGGATGAAGGCTGAGGTAAAACTGCGTCAGTGCTCCTTCAGTAGCCTTATCAGAAAAAGAACAGTTTTACCTCAGCCTTCATCCCTGAAGATCCTTCCTACACATTATGTTGACACTGAATTATTTTTTTATTTTTCTTGTACTGTTTTCCTTTTTCTTATCCTTTTTTTAATTCTTGTTTATAATTATTATTTTTTGCTTCATAATATTTAGTATATAATTACAAAAAGCATCCTTCTGTTCCCTATCCGATCTTTTTTTATCTTCCTTCTTCTTTTTCTATCTCCTTTTTTGTCTTTGAATCGCCTCACTTCTTTTCGTCTTCTTTTCTCTTGTAAATAAAACGCCAGTTGTCAGTTAGCGCTCTTTCCTGTCTCCTGTTCTTCCCTCCGTCGTCCTTGCGCTATTTTTTTAATTATGAAGGCATTGACCTACTCACTAGATACAGGCAGCCAGGCTCAACTATGCCAATTAAGAGAGTTGAGACCTACTTGAAAAAAAAGTCGGTGTCCATCCTACCGGCAGACAAAGAAGGAGGTTTCGTGATTATGCATAAGGCTACATTTGGAGAAAGAGCCTTGGCTGCTATCGACTCTGTATTCACCCGCAACTTTGACGTTTCGTTAGTTAGAGTAAAAAGTGAGGCCAAGAAAATATGTCAGAAGCTCGACTTAAAGAAGCTTTGCTCCACCATCGACCGAAGCAAAAATTTGAGTCTACAAAATATGCTCAGCGGAACAACACACAAAACTGACTGTCCCTTAAGAGTAATAGTGTCGGAAAGGGGGACCTGGCAGAAGACTGTTGCCTTGTTTTTACAAGAGAAGCTCAACTGGCTGACAGTTGACGACCCTTTCTTGTTAAACAACTCAGATGAAGTCATTAGGTTGCTAAATGAACACAACAACAATGACTTACAGGCCTTCTCCATTGACATCAAGGACTTGTATTATGCTATACCCCAAGAAAGACTTTTAATGTGCATTGAAGCCTGCATTGAGTCTTTCGGCATTATAGCCTTCCAAAATGCTTCAGGAATGTCCCAAAGCGGTTTTCTTGAATTGCTTACAGTCAACTTGAAATCTACTTTCACCACGTTGGATGGAAACATCTACCGACAAACAAAAGGTGTTTCCATTGGATCCTGCATTGCGCCTCGTCCTAGTGACCTATACCTAGCACATCAGGACATCCTACAAAGGCGTTTCAACACTTCAAAAGTTGCGAAAGTGTTCCGCTACGTAGATGAATTTTTAATTTTCTTAGCCCCTGATGACAACGACATTTCAAGTACTGTGTCCAATGTCCTCTCGATATTTAAGAATTCTTTGGATCCTTTGGACATAACCCATGAACTTCCGGTTGAAGGGTCCCTAAGGTTCTTAGACCTCAGACTGTGTTTTCTTTCTCATCATACTTGTTGGACATACGCTCCGGGGGGAAAAAAGCCACTCCTCCATTATCAATCGGCCCACTCCAAATTAGTTAAGAGGGGTGTAGTCAAGTTGTGCCTGAAAAATGCCATCACAAGGTCATGCCCGCATACTGTAAAAACCAGCTTTGATGCGCAGATAGCAGGGTATACTATCAGGGGGGTACCCTAATCCCGTATTAATATCTGTCGCAAAAAAACTCCTTCAGAAAATCAAAAATCAAAGTTTAATCCAACGTAACAGGAGGGACGAAAACCAAAGGCCAGCGGTTGTGCCTTATATTCACCACATTTCTCATGGTCCTAAAAAGATAGGCAACCGCGTAAACATTAACGTATTTTCTGCCCCATGCAAGCTCTCTAGTTTATGTAAGAAAGTCAATTCTTCCTCCGATAGGACATTAGGTTGTACCAAAAAGCACCACTCCCAGTTTGTTCCATGCTCTGAAGGGGTGGTTTACGCCATTCCCCTCTCATGCGGAAAACAGTATGTCGGCCAGACCGGGAGGTGTCTCAATGACCGGTTACGAGAGCATCATTACAACATAAACAGAGCAATATAAGGAAATCTAGGAATACATTGCCGGGATTGCGGGTGTTCAGCGGACCTGAGTAACTGCACAGTCATTGCCAGAAGTGGTAATCAGCTGACAAGAGAGATCATCGAAGCTGAAAAAAATTTCCAGGTTTACAACCAATATGTTAGTGTATCATCCTTAGCTTCGTCAAAGAAAGAATTAGATTATCTAGAGATGTCATCAAAGCACCAATAGTTATGAAGAAATTTTTCGCTTAATTTTAATTTAATTTTAATGGTATTTTTAATAGTATTTTTAGTTGTCTTTTATTTATTTAAGTATTTGTTATTTACTGATGTTTATTGGCTATTTGGTCCCTGGGGAAAAATTTAAATTGCTCTCATTAACGGCAAAGGTGAAGGAGTTGAAGATTGGAGGAAGAAGAAATATAGGACTGGGGGGGGGGGGGGGGGGGGGGGGGGGGGAGTTGTAAGTCAGCGCTGCGAGTCTGTCTCCTTTTGTGTGCATGTGAGTGTGACTATTCATCCGCGCTGTTCCATCAAAAGCATGGCCTTTCTTCTTCACCAGAATGGAAAGGCTGAAAGTTTTTTACACCGACCACGGCCGGACTGGATTCCGCACTTCTTTTTCATAGGGCCTTTTCTTTCACAAGTGAAAGCATGTGCTGCTTTCTGCGGGGGGGCGCTGGCACCCAGCTCTGCTTAGAGTGCCTTCATACACACGCGCGCTTTTGCTTGAGTGGTGACATCTCAACCATTTTTCTGACCAATCGTTTTTTATGCATCTTGAAGGGCGCGCAATCCGGTGTCACTCAGCTCGAGCCCGTAGCATTGGATAATACATAGACTCTATTTTACCGCCCAAGTCACGCACCGAGTGCGCGAGAGCGTCACGCGCTGGCACATTCAGGGCAACATGGATGTCTTCACCCTGAGACAGGCAGACATGTAGGCACCCTAGCTCTGCTGCTTAAAGGGGTCTGTTTCTCGCAACCCAATGGTGTATTAAGGGCACAGGGTAAGTCCTATAGACGATTGCAAGCTGGGCGACTGGCCGCCGCCATGTCTCTGCTCGAGCAGGCACGCCCGTGCGATTACGAGCTTGCCAAAGCTAAGTTCACCCGCGCGTTGCACGCGCTTGCACGCATGGGGCACCACTTGTGGCGCCATGCTTGCAATTGTCTATACTCCCCATGCATTTGAGGCCATGTTGAGGAACATTTTTCTCGGTGACTATTAGGAGTATTTCTGTCATGTAAATATCATTTTGTTTGAAATATTGTGTTTTATCCACTGAACTAGAATTATTTGAACCAATCTAAAATAAGTTTTTTTATATATTTTTTGTTCTAGTACTGAAATTTTAGTTGTTTTCATCTATTAAAAACTTCGTAACTCAAAAACTGCTAGGTGCACATTTTTAATTTTAGTTCAGTATTTTTGAACACCCATGTATGTGGTAGGAATAAAAAATCAACCCTCTATAATGTCAGGTTAAGGAAAAAATGGTACCTATGTACTAAAAAACACTGTTTTGAGATAATTGAGTTTAAAGTAAAAAAACTGGTGAATAACGAATTTCTATTGGCACCAACAGCCTCAGAGTCATATTTTCAATAGCCGCCAGCTTGAAAGGCATTGCTAAAGTCATATCTTCGCCTTTAGGCTTATCGCCTTGCTTGCCGGGCCTCTTTTGTGACCTGCCATGTCGCTTGGCCCGTAAAGTATATTAGAGTGACGTCAACTTCCCTCAGCCACTTGATGGCTTTCCACACAGGGTTCCATCCACAAAACTTCAAAACATTGGCTTCTGCAATGCTGCCACCATTGAATAAAGGAACAGCATTCAATGGCGCCATTTTGTCGTTATGAAAACACAAACACTTGAATGTACACACGTTACACACCTGGGAAAAACGGCCACAGCGTCTCCTGATTGTCTTGGTTGAAAAAAAGCTATGCAATAGTTGCGAAATAATTTTTTGAGATTATCTGTTACTGGACAAGCTTTTAGGTCTTGTGTTGATTTTGTTTTGTTGGAGAATTCATCGATAAACAGGGAGTGTATCCCAAAAGGAGGCGTGGTCACCTGCTACTTGCTTTCGGAAGAAGTGATTTTCAGCCCGAAATATAGCTTTCTAAAAACACTGGGACAATGGAAAATGTGCAGAAAGAACTAAACTTTTCAAATTGCGAAAAAATCTAAAATCAAATTTTTTTTTTTTCAATTTTACCTTACCCTGTGCCCTTAAAGCGATAACTTTAAGGCGCTCGTGTCGCAGAAATAGAGAGTTTTAGTAGAGCGCTCCGATACCTCTGATAGCCCCGATAACGATACTATGCATGCGCAAGGGAGGCGCTGGCGGAGTACCGGGTATCGTTATCGGAGTCATGGGAACGATCTACTAAAACTCTCTATTGTCGGTGTCGGTGTCGGCGGGACGGGGAAATCCTGATTGGTCGATAGGTAATTCCTTTGCCTTAAATAAAAAACATCCGAAGAGTTTTAGGAGGAGCGGGGTCGAGCCCCCGACCATTCGGTTGCGTCCCAGACACACTGCCGACAAGGCTGCGAGTTGAGGAGGTGAACGCTGCTCCTTTTTCTTTGTATTTTTTTTTTGCGACTTCGATTGCGTCTGGTGAAAAACTAACGGGTGTTTCACAGGTCATTAACGTCAGGGATCCGTTCTAAGCGGTATTTTCGCAAAGTACAAAGTACAAAAGTCATTGCATGCATCGCCCCCTTAAAGGAGCTGTGCAACGATATTCAGTTGGAATGTTTTTCACTATACACGAGCTTACTGGCACTAGTGGGACTCAAGGATACTCACACGCAACACCTCTGGCCAAGAAACTCCTTTGTTGCGGTGAAATTTCAAGGACAAAAGCAATTATTTTCGTTCAATCTCTCCTTTGCAAAATTTGATGACGTAACGTGGGGATCGCGGTACACCCAAGTGACGATATTTGAATACGGTTCATAGATTGGACCCGAGCCCTGCGTGGGCACTCGATTTGGGCTCGTGATAATTACTAGCTCGAGAAGCATTCGGGTAGTGACCCGCGTCCAATCGCTGCAACGACGACAATAGCCGAGCCATAACAATGTCTGGAACTGAGCGCGTGTCCTGTGCTTTGCCCACCCCAGCGCGTGGCTATGATCAACATTTGCGGCATATAATAGGCTCCAGATCACGTGGCCGCTTGTTCTGGCTGCGAGTTGAGGGGGTGAACGCTACTCGTTTTTCTTTAATTTTTTTCTGTGACTTCTATTGCGTGAAGTGAAAAACGAACGCGTGTTTCATAGGTCATTAACGTCAGGGATCTGTTCTAGGCGATATTTGCGCAAAGGAACGATTTTTGTACTTCGCGCAAGTACCGCTCAGGACGAATCCCTGCATGACGCCAATGACCTATGAAACACGCGATCGTTTTTCACCACGCGCAGTATCAGTCGCAGAAAAAAATTAAAGAAAAACGAGCAGCGTTCACCTCCTCATCTCGCAGCCAGAACAAGCGGCCACCTGATCTGGAGCCGATTATATGCCGCCAATGTTAATCGTAGTCACGCGCTGGGGTTGGCAAGCCACAGGACACGCGCTAGGTTCCAGACATTGTATGCCTCGGCTATTGGCGTCCTCGCAGTGATTGGACACGGGCGACTACGCGAATGCTTCTCGAGCTATCAATTATCACGAGCCCAAATCGAATGCTCACGCAATGCTCGGGTCCAACTCTATGAACCGCATTCAAATATCGTCCCTGGCACCAGGGTACGTCATCGAAATTTGCGAAGGAGAGATTGAAAGAAAACGCTCGCTTTTCTCCTTAAATTACACCGCAACAAAGAGGTTTCTTGGTCAATAACGTTGCGTGCGAGTGTACCTGGGTCCCACTAGTGCCAGTAAGCTCATACAAAAAGAAAAACACTCAAAACGAATATCGTTGCACCGCCCCTTTAAGGGCACGCCTGGCTTCGAGACGTGCCTTTTTTTTAGCGCAGGCGCTCGTTCTGCGGAAGTTACGTTTTAAAGCTGAGACCTCGTGCTTTCGCGCTTGTAGCATTGGGTCATAGCCTCCTCTATACTCACAAAGCCTGGAAGTTCGACGACAGAGCCACTGAGTGCCCAGTCGCAGATTTGGAGCGCGAGGATCTCGTAGAACAGAGCATCGAAGAGCCATTTCTCGTGGAACCTATAAAGCCCCTCTATCCTGGGCTCGTTTGCTCGAAGCTGGTTAACTCTAACCGCGGTTAGAAATTAACCGCATTTCCCTACGAGGGAGAATTTTAGGTCACGTGACCGGCAGAGTAAAGACGGCGGGGAAACATGGCGGTGCCCCGGTGAGCGAGCGCCGCTCGCTTTGGAACTAATATGTCGTAGTAGCTGCAATATCGGGCGCGTTAGTCAGCAATGAATAGTGCAGGAGGCTTTCGCTCTGTCTTACCTCACTTAAAACTCAAAGCATGAGCAATGACCTCGCCGCATTTTTCAGATAGTCTTTCGATTCTGGCCATTCCTAAGCCTAAATGAACGCGATAATTGTCGGCATGGCAACGTCTTTGAAAAGTGGATTGCCTTGACTGAATCGGCCGGGTATTGATAGCACAAAAAAGCAGAGAGCGTTCCCATAGACTTTTTCTAAATTCCCAAAGCACCGAGGTGCACGCTACGAGTGTAGTTACACGCGCTGCACGTGCTGGCGTCTGCAGTAGTAACTGTTCTAAAGCAAAAAGCCTAAAACAAATTTTGCCGTGCACGTGCGTTCGTCAAAGATTTATTATGATTATTTACTTCGAATATTTTATAAGTGGGAGGCCAGCGCGCGCGGATCGTAGAATTACACTGTGTTCTCCTCGATGCTCGGGTAATTTACTAATAGGCCAATTTTCACTGGAACTGAATTGAAGGTTTTTCAATTTATGACGGTGTTACATACAGTTCTTACATGCTGGCCAAGCATGCTGCCGGTGTACCGCACACCTTTCACTGCTCACTTCTTTCTCATCGTTTCTAGGACTGAACTTCGTCGTCCTCTTTCGAACTCGGAAGGAAATTTCAACGTCTTCACTTCAGAATTTCAACGTCCTCACTTCCAAAATATTTAGAAGTCTTCACTTCTAAATATTTTGCTATCTTCACTTCAGACAGCCAAATATTTCGAAAATTTTCCAAAGAGGGGTTAATTTAGTTTTACCTTACCGATTATCTGTACCACGAGCAATATAAATTGTTTTTTGAGCTCAAATGTATGCCACGCTTCGTCGCGAAAACACGGTAGCGCGCATTTTTGGGTCCCCCCATTTCGGGAACCTTTCCACGGAAGCCACTTATATTCGTAACAGCCAGTAGGTGACACCAGCTACCACCGCATAATAAAACACGGAGCTATCGCTCATCCAGCCCTCGTCAAACTTGGCTAGGTACTTCTAGGTACCTAGTACTACAGTGTACTATAGACCGGTTGCTCTGGGGCATGCAGGGGCGCGAGCGCATCCGCAAGACGCGACCATGTTACAGTGTACTAGAATACTTGGGTAGTGTTGGGACCGAAGGGGCTCGCCTGAAGCGCGTGGTATTGATCGCGACAGGTGTCGCGCCCGGCGCCTTATCCGGAAGGTGTGCGCATGCGCGGCTGCACGCGCGAAAATATGAATCTTTGGTGCCGCTTTGGTGGAGTGCACATAGGATTTCCGATACAGCTACGACCTGCCAGCGGTCGTACCGCGGCATCAATTACGCTGCGGCACGATCGTTAGCAACATGATGCTTCAATGTGTTGGACGGTACAAGCTACATTACCCTTCCTTTACATAAAAACAATTGCGATTTTAAAGAAGCGGTTTCGGTTTGTCGGATGCCCATTTCCTTGGTCGCAAATGCCGAAAATTAGATATTTGAAAGGGATATCTAAAACTCGGAAGCAGTTTGTTTTTTCCTAGTTTATTTTATAACGGAACGAAACGGCACATATTAAAGTTCGAGATTGTTTTAGTATGTTTTTAATACCCCAGATTAACTTCTCTGTCTTCTTTTCTGCCCGTCTTCTTTTTCTTGAGCTTAATCAGCTCGCATCACTTGTCACTCATTCTTGTGTCCATTTATGCGACGAACCACCCAAGCGACGGTCGCAAAGGGGTGAGAATCTTCTATTTCTTCGTGGCTGCCACGACCATCCGAGAATCACCCGACGTTCACTTGTAAGAAATGGCTTATGAGCCGTGACAATTTTTATCACGCGTTTTAACATTTAACTTAAGTCCAAAAACTCAGACAATGTGGGCTGAACAAGTAATGCTTTATAAGATTCAAAGAAAACAAGGAACTATTTCACATCATTTTGAGCAGAAAACATAAGCACACGTAGATCAGGCAAGGAAAAAGTTGTAATAGTTTACAGCACGGCATTGAAATAATGGCTACAATGTGCAGCGCATACATGGTTACAGTATGCAGCGCATTATCCTCTTGAGGGTAAACCATCTGAAACCTACACGCTCACAACAATACATTTAACCGACAGCTGCTTTCTGACAACCAGGTAAGTCTCGCCTGAGCTGGGTATTCGAAGGGAAACACCCATGGTTCCACAGGGAGCGTATCTGGTTCACGCAGACATTCAGGGTGTTTTTGTTTTATTCTTTACAGAACTTTACATATCTTACAAAAAAAGGATGTGGCAGATATGTGGATGCCGTCTTTCGTTATATCTGTAGGGCTCGGTGGACAATGAATGGGTGAATAACCGTTGCATTGTTTAATAATATACCAAGATCTGTTAGTTAACTTTTTTATTAACGGCTTAATTGGCCATGGTGCAATTGCAGTTTTAAAATTTCGACAATTCGCGAAAAGGCAACGAGGTTCGCAAAATTAATCGTAAAAGTTTGCCTTTCTTCACTTGATTCAGAAACCGCGTTATGAAAATAGTACGTAGAATAGTAACTTAGTCGTCTTGATGTGTGGCGCCGGCGAGTCCACCGAAGAAACGCTGTCGAGGTAGTGACGAGGGGACAGAAACAACTGCGTCATTCTTCTACGCATCAATATCAGCACAACCTCATTCGCGCTTTCAGCGCGCAGTTTTTTTAATTAAGTGAAGAAAGGCAAAATTTTAGCGATGAATATCTCATGACAGAACGAGCGGGTTGGTAGAGATAATTAAGCTTGAGGAATCAACGAAAATGGACGGACAAACACAGCAAAAACGAACGCTCAAAGCACGTTGTTTGTTCGCGAACTTTTTAAATTAGGTTGGCCTTTAATGATGGCTCCCCTTAAAGCTGCAATTGCAACATGGCCCATCAAACATTTCATTAACCCTCTGCCTACCGCAAAAATTTAAAACAAAAAAAGATTTGAAAGTACCGATTTTTTTTACGTGCCCTTACTCTGTTTCACCTTGTGTTGTACCGCAGGAAAGGCTACAAGCGCGAGCTCCTTGCTCTAGGGCACATCTCTGCGGCACGAGCTCCCGTGCACCAAGGACAGCTGCCAACGCTGTGAGCTCGCGCTCCTAGCTTTCGCTGCATGCACCGCTCTAAGAGAAAAAAGAAAAAAAGAAAAAAAAGGCGGGCTGCGCGAGCCGGATAACTCGACTACAGCGCCGCCACGAACTGTCAATACACGCGCCCTCACGAGCTCCCGTTGCCGAGCCGCTCCGGTCCCAACACTACCCAAGTATTCTAGTACACTGTAACCATGTTATGATGGCTGAACCTGGGCTGAACCATCCAGATGGATCTGTAACGTTTGATTTTGCACGTGCCATGTTCGAATGCAAGCATTTGAAGATGCGCGATAACAACACATCTAAAACAATAAAAATTAAAAATAGAAAAAAAAAAAAAAAGAAGTATGCAGCTCGCGGCCGCAGCGTCCCATTAAACATTCCTTTCATCTTTGCTTTCTTTCATAGCTTCCGCGAGCACGTATGTTTCACTTTACGGGATAGCGAAGCCGAAGCTACTCGCAAAAGCACGTCCTCCTGAAAGATGCTCGCACTGCACGAGCGCGCGTGCTTGACTGGGACGCTGAAAGCTCGCAGCTCGCTCTTGTAGCCTCTGCTACGCTGGCACTTAAAATGGAAAGGAGTAGAAAAAAACTATAGTGGGGAAGCGTATTGACGCATGTTCGAAACCCGAACCAAATATTCTATTTTTCTCGCCTGGAGCGCTGCTCAAAACTTGAGAGCTACGGGCCTATAGTAGGGAAAAGCGGTTAAGTTTTAACCGCGGCTAAGGTTAACCGGCTTCGAGCAAACGGGCCCTGGGAAAAGTGGTGCCATTCATTGTTGTGGAAATGCTCGAGACACGTGCCGCGCGCCGCTTCTGGGAAGAACATGGCGTCTGAAATCTAGCTCAGTGCTGCGCTGCCGCCATGATCTTCCCAAGGCACGGACACCGCGTCCCAAGGGCAGCACGTTGCACGTGTGCCTCTTGCGCACACGCACTTTGCGCTACTTTTAAAACATGAAGGGGCTCTAGTGGAACCTGGACGTCAGCGCGCAGCTTTTGCAGCAGCGAGGACCCGAAACACACTTGTTCGCTCGGGAGAAATGTGTTTCGGGTTCTCGCCGCAGCGGGGCGCCAGTCACGTGGCTCTCCTCTGATCCATTGTCTGCCGCTCCACCTTTTCCATTTTGGCGGCCGCCTCAAACTGAGACTGCAGTCTCAGTTTGAGCGTTAACGGTGTGTTCACCCACTAGAAGCTCCGCCTTCGCGAGCTTTCTGACCTTAATTGCTAACACAAGTGTGAACGCGCAGACGCGCAACCAAAGCACTGCGGAAGCCAGCGAGCTCGCGCTGAACGCAGTGTTTCGTTACCGAAAAAAAAGTAACGAAATACGTTACCCGTTACATGCAAGTAAAAGTAGCGCATTACCGTGCTACGTTACTTCAAAATAAAAGGAACGCGTTACCGTAACCGCTAAAAAGTAACGCACGTTACTTTTGCGTTGCTTTTTTTTTTTTTTTTAATTATGAACTAACACCATTTACTGTTTTGACGTTACAGACATGCATACGCGCTATATTTTAAGAAATATTGTGCCCACGAAGACTCTAAACGTAGTTACTGTATCTTTCTTACGGTTTCACCTAAATACTAACAAAAAACGTAAAAAAGGCAAAAAACTAAAAAACATTACATAACTTGGCGCCTAGAAACACGAAAACAAAAATTCGTCTAACTTTCTTTTTTAAGTCTTGGGAAGAAAAGTAACGAGTAACATAACTCCGTTACCCGTTACTCGAAATAAGTAACGTAAGTACGTCACCCGTTACTGTTTTGATAGTAACGAGTATGTTACTACGTTACCGAAAAAAGAAACGCGTTACTGGTAACGCCGTTACTTGTAACGCGTTACCGCAACACTACGCTGAAGGCGGAGCTTCTAGTCTCAGCGGAGTTCATTCTTAAGCTGAGATTATGGCATCACCTTCATACGATATTTATGTTTGTTACAAAACTTATCACCGCTTACTCAGTTGTGAAGAACCTGATCTGCCGAGTGTATGAAAAAAGAGCCAAGTATGCCCCCCCCCCCCCCTTCCTTTTTTTTTTTTTACTCGCGGTGTGTGTGTGTGGGGGGGGGGGGGGGGGAGGGGGGGGGGAGGCCAAGAAAAAAGAAAGCTACACATCGCGCAACGCTCCGTCTCCGCCCGAATGTTGCGCTAATGTTCAAAATCAGGGGTCAAAAGTTTTTACAACTCTCTCTCTCGTCTGGTTCACTAGTTATAGGCGCGATTTCCGAAATTTTTCAGTGAGAAATTCGCAATAGCAGCCCTTTCTTGCGTTCATTCGCCCGGCTAGCGGGCGAATGAAGCAGCCAAAACGAGACGTCGGCGCAGCTGAAAGCGCGTGCGGCCTCCCGGCCACATCAGCAGCAGGCGTCAGCTGCGCTGCGGAGTTGTTATTGTCTTGGTCACCTCCTCTCCCCAGCGCTGCTGCCGACGCACGCTTCCGGCTATCCGAGCATCTCGGCGGGCGCTCGTCACCGACTTCCGCCACCCCGAAATATCACGCGCTCGCGGACCACGACGCACGCACACGCAAAACAACGCTGACTCATCCGTCAGCGACATTGCACTCAATTGCGTCATATTTTCCATCCTTCCGCAGATTTCTCTTTTTTTTATATATTTTTGTCGGGAAAAAAAAAAAGGGGGGGGGGGGGGGTGATTGCCAGCAGGAGTAAAAGCTCCAAACAGAAGACTGACTCTTCTACACACATCGTACGCAGTGACGGTACACCAGCTTTCATTGTGTGGACGGATGTGAACCCACTTTGGAAAGGAAAGATATCTTTAAGATTTGTTATTTCACAGAAATTTTTTAACGGCAAAGTGTCATATAGCCAAGTCCAGCATCCACCGTAAGCTTTTCTGTGCCTCCTCGGACCGTTCTGTGTTGGTAAACGCGCTCCAAGCTTGTCGCCTCTGACCCGATTGGAAAACAATTGAGATTGAAATTAAGTAATTTGTGTTGTGTGTTTATGCAGCCGGGAGTTAGCTTCAATGGGCGTCTGGTGTCTCAGCTGTGTACGAACAATTCAGCCAGTGCAGTACAACCGCTAGCCTGAGGTCTTTAACGTGCACCACGCAGTATACTGGTACACGACCGCACGCCGGTACGATGCTCGCCCAGATCGAAGCGGGCAGGGGTGGGGATCGAACCCATCGGATCTCCGAGTTCTGCAGCGCGAGCTTACGCTCCACGCTCTCCGAGCTGCGGTGAGCTACCACACTGCGCCACGGATTCTCACTTCGATTGGAAGATTTATTTAATCGTTTTTCGTAATTCGCGATCGGCATTTTTATGCCTTAAAAAAAAAAAAATATATATATATATATATATATATTTTTTTTTGTGATGGTGTTATATAATACTGTTTCATTATATGTATATCTTTACTTTGTTCCGTATTTTTATTTTAGAATGTTTGATTCGCTTTTATGTGTTGTCTGATGTGTTGTGATGTACCACTGAAAAGACACGTAAATGTTAATAAGCATTATCATTAAAAAAATCGGGTGGTTTAGCGCGCAGGTACGTGACGTCATTTCGCCGTGCTCGAGGTCAGTCGGACTCAGTCCTACTTATTTCTGCCGAGAAAAACAAATTCGGGGGTGCGATGAGTGGTGCAGTTAATAAGCTACGGGCTCAGCAGCAAGGCAACCACAATGGCCGCTGATGTGACGTCAATGCAAGCCACGCATGCGGCATACCTTCCGTAGCATTACATTTCGTAACATCGAGTTGGTCCTTTTTCAGTAAGAACCGTGCTCGTAGACCTCTAAAACCGTAAAATAAAATATAAAAAAAGTTGTTTTTTTGCGAAGCGTTACTAATTTACCTTTTTATGTGTATTTGAAATTAACTATATGTCCTTTTATGACAACGTACGCGCATAGAATGCAACAAAAAAAGAAAAAGAGAGCATCGTTTTTTTTGTTTTGTTTTTTTAACAATCAATTTTTGTGAGAATTATTTCGCGCGGCGCATTATGCATTCTTTCTTTATGTTTTCTCCTCACGTGTATAATATTTAGATGGATCCTAGATTAACACATCCCGCATCGAGAGAACTCAGATACGTTAGCATTAATCAGTTTAAAGTGCCCAAATGTAATAAAAATCGACGCTTATAAGCTTTCTTTTTTACCCAGAACTGTAAACGATTGGGAGAATCTCCCGCAAAATATTTTATCATTGTACTGTTCAGATGAATTTGAGAGCGCCCTTCTGAATATGTGTGATTTGGACTGATAAATAGTAGTTGTAGTATTTTCGATAAGTAGTAGATTTCAAGTGCTGAGAATTAATTTTTTTTTTTTCAGTGCTAGATAATATGTTGAATGTTTGTGCTATGTTCAGCCCCTTTATTTTAAGTAGATGCCGCTGAATGTGTACTGTATTGTTGTCCTGATGTTATATATTTGAGTGTTCTTCTATACCCCACGCCTCTTAAAGCCCCTAATGCTCAAATTGAGCGAGCCATTTTTTTTTAAATGTGTGTTTGTTCTTTGTCACTAGCTAGCGACAAAGGAAGCTAGCTTTAACAAAGGAAGTTAAAGCTTCGAAAACGAAATAACGTTTTCAAAGCCTTTATTTTAATTATGCGTTATTGACAGCGAACTAGTTCCGCCATCGAAGCTATCTCTGTTGTCGTGTTTCCGGTCCGATATTCGCTCAGCCAGCGATCAGCGCAATGCACGTTGTCCAACATAAGTTGCTGCAGTTTTTGTTGCCGAAAGCTGTCATACCGAGGCAACATTTTAGTTGCCGTCCATGTTGTCCTGCTGTTGCCGCGATGTGACAGGTTTATCGGACAACACGGGGAGGGAGCAACAAGTTACCCGACTGTTGAACAACGTGTTCTGTTGCTGTTGCCGTCGTGTTGCGTTGGTGTGACAGGGCCTTTACAAGAGTGAACACACTGGCACGCTGGCGCCGTCTACAGATGGTCATAGAACTGCATTTTACATGGTGCGAAGGTTTTACTTTTGCAATATTTTCGATAACAAATTTACGTACGACCTATAAACGTAAGTGTATATAACACTACAAAAAAAAAAAAAAAAAGAAAACGGAGACATTAAAGTTTTCTTGTTTTTTTTTGGCTACCCTGTAGAACTTTGCATCGCTTATCACCGGGGCGAAAAATGCTGAGTCACCAAGCTATGGACGCATGCGCAGCAGGGTCTGGTACACCGCACAGCAGAGCAACGGCGCATGCTCAGAAGGCGTTTCACAGCCCAGCAGACAAAGATGGCAGCGCGGACCTTCGGTGCCCCCTTTTCGCATCTCACTGCGGGAAACTACCGGCGGGCCAGGGGCGTAGCGAGGGGGGAGGCTTATGGGGCTTCAGGCCCCCCCCCCCCCCCCCCCCCCCCCCCCCCCCCCCCCCCCCCCCCCCCCCCCCCCCCCCCCTGAAATCCAGCCGACCCTATAATTACACGTTCCTCCAAAAAAGGAACGAAAGCTCGTTCCTCGTTCCTTCTGACTTTTGGGACGCGTTCCCGTTACAAGTTCCATTTTAAAAAAAAGAACTTGTTCCCGTTACAGTTAAAAAAATGAAACATATCGTTACATATACGTTACTTTTGTATTTTGCTGATTACCACATTTAATTAGATTAAACGAAGTCGTTGTTGTTGTTTTTATTTATCCCATCAAATGGCAACGTACGAATTTGAATGCAGTGATGGAAGGATACCAGGGGACCTAATGTGGACACACTTGGCGAAAAAATCGGCGAGAAACCGGGCGACTGTGATTGGCCGCCGCCAAGGTCAAGTGCGGCGGCGGCCAATCACGACCAACAGATTTCTCACCGACTGTTTCCCAAGCGTTCAGATTAAAGCCTCAGGAGAAGAAAACAAGCGGAAACATCGTTTCATTTGCTGATACATTCCCCTTTAAAAATCTCACCTTTTAACCATACTCATGTTTCTGGTGGGCGACTCAGACGACCCAAATTTACTGTTACCCCACATTGCACGAGCTTTTGCAAAAACCTCACACGTTTCAATCTAACAAAGTCCCTTGCTTGAACTTAACAACAGTTGCTTCTCGATGTTGCTTTCCGCAAGACGAGCAAGTGAAGAAGGGGTAGGGCTTTTGGAAGGTCAGTGTTCGAAACTAACGGTTTTTCTTCCTGAAGGTTGGATTCGTTGTTCAGTATGAAGGTGGAGGACAAGGAGAGAGGGAATAAAGATTAATTTTTGTGCATCTTTTAAGCGACCAATGTTTGGGTTACAATGGTGAGTTTGATGTCTGGTAACCTGTTCTTTTGTTGCAACTGTAAGTCTCTTTGTGGAAG